>NC_029785.2:122765139-122765664 GCF_000816755.2 Arachis ipaensis | reverse complement strand
ACATCTAACATCTAATTACACGATATCATATTAATAAAAATAACTACCCTTTACATTGACCACCGTATGAATAATAATCCAAAAAATAAATATAATTGTATGATTCTGTAAAATATTTTATACCGTGAATGCATCAAAATTAAATTTTATATATATTCGTTGTTATATATATACATGAACTGAATATATTAATTAATTAAGGATGGTTGGTACACATGAGTTGAGTATGGTTGATTCTTCAAAGTTATGATCTGTCTGTGATGTCTCCACTTCTGTGTCTCTGGCCAAAATAGCATGGTGCAGCATTTTCACGTTTTGCAAAGATGGCACTTAGCAGAGTCACTACTTTTAGAGGTTGAGATTGAAAGAGATGAAAAATTTTCCCCACATTATTACTACAATATAATTTAATTTTGATGTACTAGGTAAATTTTACACCTAAAATGAATTATTTATCATCATACTAGTAAAAATAATTGTTTTTTTATTGACCGTGTAAATAATTAAAAAAAAAGTGTATATTTA
>NC_029785.2:122763887-122764758 GCF_000816755.2 Arachis ipaensis | reverse complement strand
ATCACAATTTTACTATGAAAAAGTATATAACTGTTTTTAAAATTGATTCTAATCTATACTTTCAAAGTGATTTTAATTTGTATTTGGAACTTAATTGACAAGGTAATATTTTTAACACTTGAAAATGATCGAGGCTTAAATTTATGGAATTCTAACTTGTCAAAGAGTTCAATAATAATTTATCTAAAATATTATTTTTGATATAACACTAAGATAACTCATAATTAATATGCAAAGATATATATTTTCCTTTTCTTTTATAGAAGTTACTATTAGTAAGCACTCCATCAATACTTTCACTATTTGAGCAATCCTTATGGCAAAGAATATGGCATTATGCATGAACCATCAGAAAGACAGAAAGTAAGTTTACCCTTTTGCCCTATATGCAATAACCAAACTGAAATAATGGAATACTTGCTGATCCTTTTAAGGGAAGAAGAGAAAAGAAGAAAGATCAACGGCTGTGATGAAAAGATCCTTCAAACACTCTCTAGTTTGTTTTGACCACAACGCAGAATTAAGCAGACACGTTTGGACTTTTGGTTGCTTTAAGGATATAATAAAGAGTTGATTGAAAGAGACAGATAAACCGTTACATGAGGGGCAAGTATTTCCGGGAAATTTATACTCTTAATTTTTTTTTATTGTTAATTGTAATTTCTTATCATGCATTTTTAAGTAAAAAAATAAAAAATGTCAAAAAATGTGTTATGTAATAAAATATCACATTTAATAATATCATTTGGAAGAAAAAATTGAAAAAGGATAGCTATATAAAATATGTATTTAAAAAATTGAGATGTGGATAAAAATAAATTCAGAAGATGTAATGGAAAAATAAAATATTTAAAATAAATATATTATTGTT
>NC_029785.2:122762955-122763765 GCF_000816755.2 Arachis ipaensis | reverse complement strand
GTAGGACAAAGCTTAGGTCCACAAAGAGGAAAGAGGAAGTGATGTCCATTAATTTTTAATCACATGAGTTGCCAGCAATTTGGTCCCAATGGGACCATGCATATTGTACTATAAATACACAAACTAATTAACTTAAAATTATCAATAAATTTGGCATGACTAGTATATTTTGTTGTGGCTTTTCTTTGCAAACCCCATTTGCAATGCAATGAATCTCTTATTGACACTTGTGTTGTGATCATAGGGATGATGAGAATTAAGGAACCCTCTCTTCTCTTGCTCAGAAAAATCAAAGTTTGATTGTTACCTCCATTTAATGCATGTACTATAGAGAGAGTATTTGGACCTTGCTGGCTTGCAATTATAAAGGGTGAAGGGGCCAACACCAAGAAGCATCCTATACTAACTTTTTATGTTAAGAGTACAAAGAGGATCAATCCAAAATAAAATTTGTAGGGTTGTAAAATCTTATGCCTAGTATATATAGGGTTAGGGGAGGATAGATTCTCATTAGTGTTATATATACCTTGGATAATGACATTTTGTAGTATGATGTTATCAATTTAACTTAATTAAATTACTAAAGATCTTGATTAATAATGTAGAATTAATTGAGTGATAGACAAATTAGTTTCACTTTTAATACAATTGAATCAATCTTAAATGACCAAAGGGGAAAAAAGCACATTTTAAATTGGATTTGAACAAACACTTTTTTTTTCTCTACTTTTATATATATAAATAGAGAAAAAATTTGATGAGCAGAATTTAGATTTTACTTTATATATCTTTTCATCCTTCCGATCCATC
>NC_029785.2:122752050-122762681 GCF_000816755.2 Arachis ipaensis | reverse complement strand
ATCTCCACTTTCAAATTAAAAAAAGTTATTTTTGGAAATAATGAATAAATAAAAAAAAAACAAAACTTATCTGGTGCTGACAGAGTAACTTAGCTGATCTTTTTTTGAAGTAAAAATAGTTCAACACATTTAGGTGGAACAAAAGTACAAGAATAACAACTAATAATGCTAAAGTAACAACTTCTAATTATTTTTGAAATTGCCATCAACAATAACAGGATGTACCACCAATTCATTTATAGTAGCTGGTAAAGGATCTGTTAATAATTTCCATCACACTTGAACTTTGATTTTTGAAGATTCTATCGTTTCTTTCTAGTCAAATTGTTAAGATAACCGCAAAAAAATTAATTAATCACCGTTTTTGTTCTATATTTTTTGTTGATATATTTGTCTAACTTTTATAGCATTGTTTGAACGTATGTACCTGAAATAATCCAAAGTCTTTTAAAGACAAACAACCAAACACACTGTTCATACATTGGCCCAATGCTATGGTCCAGGCCCAAGTAAGCTAAAAAGGCCCAATCCAAAGGTTGGCCTTTATCACCTAACCGACCTCCCTTAAAAGAGGTTGGGTTCGACATGAGTCGCTCCTCATAGAAGTCGAGTTCAGCATGAGCTCGCAGATAACACTTATTCAAATAAGTAACTTCCCCCTAAAACCTTTCATCCACTTTCAGAAGCAATATCTCAACAACCCTAAGATAAATGGACGGTTATCCACCTTCAGAAGTAGAACAACTCCGACGGTGATTATTGGATCACCACTATAAATACACTGACACACTCAGGTAAAACTAAGTTCCAATACATTCTAAACCTGCTTATCCCCTTGCTGACTTAGGCATCGGAGTGTCCTTGCAGGTACCACCCCCCATTCTTTCGCATACACGACTCGGACGGCAGCTCCCAGACGCAAAGCAAGTCAGAGACCACCTTCCATTGGCATTTGGGCTAACCTTACAAGCCCAATCCACCTATCTCAGGTTACCTTCGTAACATTGGCGCCGTTGTCGGGGACCTGGGAGATCAACGTAAGATGGTGGACGACCTGAATGAGGACGAACACACTACGTCCGAATCTGAGAAAGAACACCAAGACACAGTTAATAATGACAGAGCCATAATCATTCTGCAAGGAGCGGATAACCAGCGCAGAGAAGGCCCCTCAGGGGTGAAAGACCTAAAGGGAATCCCCTCTGAAGTGCACAAACGAGAGAAAAGGGGGTAACCTCACGCCGCCGACCTCATGGGGCTGCTTCACGGCCACCAAGGACGGCTAGAACAGCTGGAACAAGAACTGGAGAGACAGAGGAAAGCAGAGAGAAACCTAAGGAGAAAGGTTGAGCAACGAAAAGAGCTTGAAGAAAAGCTTTTAAGACTAGAATCGAATCTCCGAGGTAAGAGCTCTCGCGCTGACTGAGAATATTCCCCTTTGGGGGAAGAAGACCCGTTCAGGGAAGACATTATGAGGGCAAAAGTTCCAAGAAATTTCAAAAGTCCTGACATGGATCTCTACGACGGGACTACCGACCCAAAGCACCACCTGAGCAACTTCAGAATTCGGATGTATCTAGCCGACGCCTCTGATGCTACCGTTGTAAAGCCTTCCCAATGACTTTGACAAAAGCGGCGATGAAGTGGTTCGACAGCCTCCCCCCAAGATCGGTCACTAGCTTTGACAACCTCTCGCGTAAGTTCCTTATGCGTTTCTCAATTCAGAAGGACAAAGTCAAGCATGCACCTAGTCTCCTGGGGGTAAAATAGGAAATCGGAGAACCCCTAAGAGACTACATGGAAAAGTTCAACAAGGCGTGCCTAGAAATCTAAGACATGCCTACAGAAGCAGTATAATGAGCCTAGTAAATGGACTCCGAGAAGGTCCCTTCTCTCAGTCCATCTCGAAAAGGCATCCGACTTCTTTGAGTGATGTACAAGAGAGGGCTGAAAAGTACATCAACATGGGGAAAAATGCCAGGCTACGAGAACCAAGTTGGCGACTTGGGCACTCTCACCCATCAAAGGAGAAGGAGAGAGAGCCCAAGAAAAAAGAAGAAGTCGGGCCTGAAAGGCCCAGGAGATATCACTCTTATACTCCTCTGCGAGTTTTTCTAGTCGACATCTACAGAAAAATTTGCCACACTGAAAAGCTACCTCCTCCTTGGCCCATTAAGAACAAAAAGGGGAGAAGTCGTAGCGAATACTGTGAATATAACAAGTTATATGGGCACTCAACAAATGATTGTTACGACCTAAAAAATGTGATAGAAAAGCTGGCCAGGGAAGGTCGGCTTGACAGATATCTCATGAAAAAGTCGGACAACCATGGAAAAAGGAAATGAGATGAGGAAGATCGGAGAGACCCACCCCCACAGACTCTGGAACGACACATACACATGATCTCGGGAGGATTCGGTAGAGGATGACTCACAAAATCATCTCGTAAAAGGCATTTAAAAGAAGTTTATCAAGTCAGAAATGAACTACCCGACCTCTCCACCATTTGTTTTACCAAAGAGGACGGGTAGGGTATTACCCCCGGACATGACGATCCGGTGGTAATCACCATGATTCTCGCCAACGCCCATCTACATAGAACCCTGGTGGATCAGGGAAGCTCGACAGACATCCTGTTCAAACCAGCTTTTGATAAGCTGGGATTGGACGAAAAGGAGTTAAGAGCATACGCTGACACCCTCTTCGGACTGGGAGACACACCCATAAAATCACTAGGATTCATATCCCTACATACAACCTTTGGAAAGGGGATGAAATCCAAAACTCTAAGCATTGACTTCATAGTCATCGATATGGGCTCGGCCTATAATGCCTTAATAGGTAGAACAACCCTAAATCGGCTTGGAGCAGTGGTATCCACCCCCCACCTTTACATGAAATTCCCAACACCGGAGGGAATAGCAACCATTAGGGGAGATCAGAAGCTGGCGAGAAAATGCTACAATGAAAGTCTAAATCTGAGGGGTAAAGGCAAGGAAGTGAATACAATTGAGCTCGGAGGCATCCGAGCTAAAGAAGAGTTGCGACCACAGCCCGGAGGGAAGACCAAAGAAGTCCAAATCGGGCAAGAGGATGGAAAAAATACCAACATAGGAACCAATCTGAAAGAAGACTTGAAGTAGAAGCTGGTAAGGCTCCTACAAGAGAATTCTGACCTCTTCGTCTAGAAAGCCTCCGACATGCCCGAGATAGATCCCGAGCTCATGGCGCACAAATTGTCAGTATACCCAGGATCCCGACCTGTTCAGCAGAGAAGACGAATGCTCCGTCCTGAACGGGCCCAAGTGGTCAAAGAGCAAATACAAACCCTCCTAGAAGCCAGCTTCATCAGAGAGGTCAAATACCCGGCTTGGATAGCGAATATGGTGCTAATCAAGAAACAGAACGGCAAGTGGAGGATGTGCGTTGACTACACCGACTTGAACAAGGCATGTCCAAAAGACCCATATCCTCTTTCAAGTATTGATACCCTAGTAGATTCCAACTCGGGATATCAATACTTGTCATTCATGGATGCGTATTGGGGGTATAACCAAATCCCGATGTACAAGCTGGATCAAGAAAAAATATCTTTCATCACGCCTAGAGCAAATTATTGCTATGTGGTTATGCCCTTTGGGTTAAAGAATGCAGGAGCCACATACCAAAGGCTGATGAATAAAGTGTTTGCACCTCACCTTGGGAGTTTAATGGAAGTATATGTGGACGACAAGTTAATAAAAACCAATGATGAGGCAGACCTCTTGACTGACCTCTCGCAAGTCTTCAACACCATAAGGACGCATGGGATGAGATTGAATCCCGCAAAATGCACTTTTGCAGTGGAGGCTAAAAAATTTCTAGGATTTATGCTAACACAAAGGGGGATTAAAGCTAACCCCGATAAGTGTAGAGCAGTCCTAGAAATGAAAAGTCCGACCTGCTTAAGGGAGGTCCAGCAACTAAACGACCGACTTACAGCTCTCTCCAGGTTTTTAGCAGGATTAGCATTGAGATCCCTACCACTCTTCTCTCTACTAAGAAAATGATGCTAGTTCGAATGGACTCCTGAATGCGAAGAAGCTTTTCAGGAGTTCAAAAGGTTCTTGAACCAACCTCCCGTTCTGACCCGACCTAAAATCGGGGAAGAACTCGTCTTGTATTTGTCTGTAGCCGAAAAGGCTGTGGCATCAGCACTAATACGGAAAGATGAGGTCGGGCATCATCCTGTATACTTCACCAGCAAAGTCCTACAAGGCTCCGAGTTAAGATATCAAAAACTCAAGAAGTTTGCATATGCCTTGATAGTGGCTTCTCGAAGGCTACGATCTTATTTTCAAGCTCACACAATAAAAGTTCGAACGAACCAGCCATGAAGCAAATTTTTCAAAAAACAGACCTTGCGGGCAGGATGGTTTAATGGGCTATAGAACTATCCGAGTTCGACCTAAGGTATGAAACTCGGACAGTAATTAAAGCTCAATGCCTCACCGACTTCATGGCAGAATATGCAGGAGATCAAGAGGAGGCCTCCACAACATGGGAATTATATGTGGATAGTTCTTCCAACAAAATCGGAAGCGGTGCAGGCATAATATTGGTCAACAAAGAGGGAACCCAAATAGAAGTCTTCCTCAAATTTGAATTCCCGGCCTCCAACAACTAGGCAGAATATGAAGCCTTGATTGAAAGGTTGAAGCTAGCAGAAGAGGTCGGTACAACCAAAGTGGTGGTCTTCAATGACTCTCAAGTAGTGACTTCTCAAATCAACGGGGAGTACCAAGCCAAAGACCCAAATATGAAAAGGTACTTAAACAAAACTTTGGAGTATCTTAGGCAGTTCTCAGAATCTTAACAGCAGAGCAGACGCCCTCTCCAAGTTAGCAAGTACCAAGCCAGGAGGGAATAATAGAAGCCTGATTCAGGAAACTCTCCAAGAACGCTCTGTCGCAAAAACAGAGGCTAAACAAGATGTCCTAGAGGTATCCAGGTTAGAACTCGGGTGGATGACCCCTTTTATCGAATATATGAAATTCGATATCCTACCCAAAGAGAAGAAAGAGGCCAAGAAAATCTGGAGCGAGTCACAAAACTAGACCTTGGTAAAAAATATCCTCTATAAAAGAGGAATATCCACACCATTGTTGAAGTGCATCCCGACCTCAAAGACAACAGAAGTCTTAGAGGAGGTGCACAACGGTATCTGTGAGAACCATCTCGGAGCAAGGTCTTTGGCCAGGAAAGTCATCCGAGCCGAGTTCTATTGGCCGACCCTGCAGAAGGATGCCACCGAGTTCGTGAAGAAGTGTCAGGCATGCCAAATGCATGCTAACTTTCATGTCGCTCCCCCCGAATAACTCATAAGCATAACTTCTCCATGGCCTTTTGCAAAATGGGAATTAGACCTACTCGGACCCTTTCTCCAAGCTCTTGGACAAGTAAAATACCTCAAAGTAGGAGTGGACTACTTTACAAAGTGAATTGAAGCAGAACCATTGTCCACCATCACAGCTCAGAGAAGTCAGAAGTTCCTCTACAAGAATATCATTACAAGGTATGGAATTTCTCATTCCATCACCACGGATAATGGTACCCAGTTCACCGACTCTACATTCAGAAATTCAGTAGCTAGTATGAAGATCAAGCATCAATTCACCTCGGTTGAGCACCCACAAGCAAATAGACAAGCAGAAGCCGCCAATAAAGTCATATTGACTGGACTGAAGAAAAGGCTCCAAGAAGCAAAGGGAGCTTGGGCCGAGGAGCTCCACCAAGTGTTGTGGGCCTATCGAACCACACCTCAATCAGCTATTGGAGAAACACCCTTCCGACTTACTTATGGCATAGAAGCCATGATACCAGTTGAAGTCAACGAGAAAAGTCCAAGGGTGAGATTCTATGATGAGGTCGGCAACATTCAGGTCCACAAAGAAGAACTTGAACTACTCCCTGAAGTCCGGGAACAAGCCCAGATAAGGGAAGCAGCGCTGAAGCAAATGATGACAAACAGATACAACAAAAAAGTCATTCGACGAAGCTTCGCCTCAGATGACTTGGTCCTGATTAGGAATGACATAGGCATAAACAAGTCAGGCAATGGAAAGCTCGCAGCAAATTGGAAAGGGCCATACAAGATAAGTGAAGTCCTCGAAAAGGGGTATTACAAGGTATCCGACTTGAGGGGAGTTGAGCTCCCAAGATCATGGCATGCTTGCAACATGAGAAGGTACTATAGCTAGAAGCGAACCCCGCTCCCTGATGTACTCTTTTTCCCGACTTCATGATTTTTTCCCAAAGAGGATTTTCTTGAAAGGGGATTTTAACGAGGCATCAAAGTGGGGACTAAGGGTTAATAGTCTTAAAATCCCTTAGTAGCTAAGATTAACATTTATAAAAGTTACTTCCATCAGTAAATAAAGATTTTTATTCTATCTCTTTATAATTCCATTATTGTCATCAGTATTCTACGAACCGCACCGATTTAAGCTCGAAAAAGTGTGAAAATCCCATGACCAACCCAAGTAGTTGGCAGGATAAAACGACGAGGTAGAAGTCGGTGTAAAGAGGTTACAAAGACGTTCATGATAACTCGGGAACAATACCACTAAACGACTAGCTAGTCGGAAAACCTGAGAAAAATCGAAATGCATCGCAAAAATAACCTAAGTCACGAAAACAATTCAATAAGCAAAAATTGCATGCGTAAGGAATATAAAAGAGATAGGAAAACCCCCTAAGGGTAGAAGTGAAGGCTATCTCAAGTCTTTGAAAGAGTTTTTACAGTTACTTAGACAAAATAGCCCACCTAACAAAAAGATTTTTTCAAAAAATCAAAGGGTTTTTTTCATAAAAGCCTTATAAAGCATCAAAATAACGGCAAGCATGCATGAACAAAATATTTTTTAAAGGCCCTTATCCAAAAAAGGGCAACCAAACAAGCAAATTTTTTGTTAATGACCATAAAACAGGTCAAAGTGTCAGGGAACCACCACAATAACAAACATATAAAAGAATAAATTGTTCAAAGAGGGTCCACAAGCCGAGCCCTAATGACTGAAATCACTGAGAAGGAAGATTGGGGTCATCAAGAGGAAGGGAGCTCGGATCTGCTACAGGAGTCGGAGGGGTCGGAGCGGTCTCTTCGGCAGCAGAAGTCGGAGCTTCTGAAGAACTCGGCAGGAATCCTCCTGTTGCTCCTCATGAGGAGGAGACTCAACAATCCTTTGCCCACGAGTCTTCAGCTCGGAATCGGTCTCGGGGCGAGGAGGAGAAACAATCGCCCCATCAATAACTACCTTATCAGGATGGAGAGGTGAAAGGTCCAAATCGGGAGCAATAACCCCGACCTGTTCCTTAAACACCCTCTAAGCCTCCTCCGAACTCTCAACAATTGAATCCTCCAGCTCCTGATAGGCCTCCCGATTTGACTCTAGCTACCTCTGAAGATCAATATTTTCAGAATAAACTCTGACATAATTTTACTCTGCTTTCTCCTTCAACCCCTCAGCCATGGCACACTGACCCATTAACTTCTTCTCTCTCTCTTGAAGTTGGGCCAACTTCTCCTTCAACCAGACGTTCTCCCCCTGCAGCCTCTTCTCCTCTTCTTGATATAAGACAATCCTCCCCTGAAGGTCCTCCACAGTTTTTTGAAAAGAGCTCAAGGGAGTTTTGTCCAAAATATCGAGAAGGGCAGTGCAAATCCCAGCAGTCCGAACTCCCCCCCCCCTCCCGAACCAAAATTTGAAGATGGTTTCGAAGGGAAGCATAATCCATAGCAATTTGGCTATAAGGGAAGATGTGCTTCCGAACAAACTTCGAACCATCGAAGCCGTCCTCTCCAGCAATAGAACCGGACTCTGAGGTCTTATGTTTCTTTTTTCTTGGATTCGGAAAGAGGTCGGACTAGGGGGATAGGGGCAGGAGGAGGAAGAGAAGAAGCAAAGGCAGAAGTTACCAAAATTGGGCGATAGGAGTTCCCCGATTCATGGAGAAGAGGAGGAACGCCAGCAGCCCCAACCTTCGCGGCATCAGCTCCAGCTCGAGCCTTCCTCTTGGCCTCTTGGTCCTTTTGGTAGGCAGCACTGGACCCGCTTTTCACCATTTTTGAAAGAAAAAATAAGAGTTAATTAGCTTACAAAACCCATAGCACATTGCAAGTCGAAACTCATTAAGAAATAGCTACAAAGAAGCAAAAGCTACCTAGCTGGGTATGCACAAAACTTGGAGAACCTAGAAGGAACTTCTTGGTATCCAGATTCGGAGCACGTCCCCAAGCCTCTCGAAAAAACTCAACAACGGCCTCTTCCACCTCATCGAAATCGGCCAGACCATATTTTCTATAGGGGAGGCCTCCAACCAATAGAGAGGAAATCGGGGTTCACTATCATTGCTCAAGAAAAAAGGGTGATGGCCTTCTATCGCTTGGACCTTAAAGAAAAATCTTTTAAAATCGTGGAATGATTTGTCAAAAATTGAAAAAACCTTCCGTCCCTGAATAGTTCGGAAGGATACCCACTGTTGCTTGTTATTTTGAGCATTAAATGGTTTTGTAAGGTGGAAAAGGTAGAAAAAGACATTTAAAGAAGTCAGAAAGTCAAGCTCTTGGCTGATAAGTTGGTAGATCCTCATGAAACCCCAAGAGTTGGGATGAAGTTAGGTAAGAGCAACTCGACAGTGGGATAAAACCTTCATTTCAAAATCAGAAAAAGGGAAGAAAACCCCCAGACGGGTAAAAAGGCAACCCTCCCACAACAAACCCAGTCTTCAAGACCCGGGGCCACTAAGTCGTATTTAGGCTCGTCGGCTTCTAAACTACAAATCCTATGATGGGTGCGGAGTTCGGTAATAAAGTCGGTGTCTACTAAAGGCTTCTCAATAAGCACAGAATCATCTAACCATTTCAAAAAGGTCTCAGGAATACGGGAAGACATTTTTTCCGACAAAGAAGGAAGTAGAAAAGCGATAAGACCTACAAAAAAAATCATAAAAAACAGGACCCCCAAAGACAAGGCAATTTCTCCCAAAAGCAAGCAAGAAAAAGACCCAGCAACGGCATCTGATAAACATGCAAAATATCCTAAAAGCCTCGCATTACAAACTAAGGGGTGGCAAAAGCATGAAAATCTCTAAAGCGCACCAAACAAAAATAAAGAAGGTACTAGACAAATAACAGAAGAAGGAAAAGAAAAACCAACATTTTTCTGTAAAATCGAAGAGAGACAGTCGCAACGGCAGAAGCACCCAAAAAGTCGAAGACGAAAAGAATTTTTTGAATGAGAAAAGGCAAGAAACTTTGAAGAGAAGACGAAAGAAAACAAAGAAAGAAGAGGGAAAAAGTATTTATAACATGCTAGGGACACAACGGTAAAATGACGCACTCATTAAAGAAATGCGCCATTATCAATGTAACTGCCCCCACGTGTAAATGCGAAATCTCAAACGAATGCGACGTTTTGATTAAACACGACGGTTGAGAAATTCAAAATCACGTTGGATTCAAACTTAAATCACGTCGGTTCCTAACTTGGGCAAACCCAAGTTCAATTAATACTCAAATTCGTCTCATAGCTAAAGAGATCGGACTCGAGTAGGGACACTGTTCATACCTGGTCCAATGCTATGGTCCAGGCCTAAGTAAGCTAAAAATGCCCAATCCAAAGGTTGGCCTTTATCACCTAACTGACCTCCCTTAAAAGAGGTCGGGTTCAACATGAGCCCCTCCCCATAGAAGTCGGGTTCAGCATGAGCTGGCAGATAACACTTATTCAAATAAGTAATTGCCCTCTAAAACCTCTCATCCACTTCCAGAAGCAATATCTCAACAACTCTAAGATAAAAGGACGGTTATCCACCTTCAGAAGTGGAACAACTCCAACAGTGGTTATTAGATCACCACTATAAATACACTGACGCACTCAGCCACTCAGGTAAAACTAAATTCAAATACATTCTAAACCTACCCCTTACTAACTTAGTCATCGAAGTGTCTTTACAGGTACCACCCCTATTTTTTCGCATACACGACTCAAACGGCAACTCTCAAACGCAAAGCAAATTAGAGACTACTTTCCATTAGCATTTGGGCCAACCTTACAAATTCAATTCACCTATCTCAAGTTACTTTCGTAACACACTATATCTATCAAATAAACTCACAATTAATAAATATGTGAAAAACGGTTTAGACAGACTTATATTACAACAGCTTAGCTTAATTTGGTTTTTGAACTTTCGATGGTGTATTTGCTTATGCGATGTTTATGTTGATAATGAAATCACGAACATTGCAAATGAACAAAAATAAAATATTATAAAATAAATTCAAGCACGTACAATAGTTATTGTGATATGACAATTAAATATATACAATGAATATGTGTATGTACATATAGCTCACTAAGTCGCAACCTTTTTATAAGCATATGGCCATTCTAAGCTTTCCAGAGGTTATCACATTTAATTATGTTTATATAGAATTACCTTCATATATACTTTATTCTGTTAATTAATTGGCGTTATTTAATTTATCGATAAAAATTAGTAAAAAATCAAAATATTAAATAAAATAAATTTTAATTATTTTTGTTTTTATAATAATATTATATTTATCATTATAACAAAATATTATT
>NC_029785.2:122750874-122751858 GCF_000816755.2 Arachis ipaensis | reverse complement strand
ATTAATAGAAAAATTAATCAATCTCATAAAAATAAAAATAAAAAATAAAATATATATATATTTTTTTGTTAAAAATCTCATTGTCTTTCGAAATAATTATCTACACGGTTTAAAATTTATTTTCAATTAAATTTTGTACCTCGTTTCACCTCTACCATTTGGAATCATAACAAACATAAGAGTAATAATTTACTGTTGATAATGTTGCCTGTGATTGTATACAAGTAGAACTGAAACATTCTCCACCGCCAAACACTGCAGTAAAATACTTCCACCCAGATGATACATTGAAACACAACAAGATCCATCATAAATCTTATAATGTAAAATAAAATTAATAAAAATTAAAAAAAAAACATTGGTGAATGATCTTAATTTCTCTAGTGATGAAGTTATAACTATTTGGCTTTTGATATGGTGACAAAGAGAAGAATGGTCCCTAGCAATATAGCATTGTGGGTTTCCCACTTTCCAGCACTTTATATTATATATGAGAGTGGAACTCATGAATCTGTCACTCATAAGATAGGTTATTTATTTATTTATTTATTCATTTATTTATTTATTTCACACTATATATACACACCATTTTCCTATATTGCTCAAGAGAGACCAACATTATTGTCGGTTGCTTTCACATGCCAATCCATAGCTACACATTACACAAAACAATTTAATACTTTTATTGTGACCCAGTTTCATGACTTGAGTCTATCAACTATTAACTAAGTTAAAGCCGAAAGGGAGTTTCACTTTGACAATTTCATACAAAGTTCTTTGTCATGCAATGCGCATCACGAACACAAACAAACAAAGTTGATAAGGAGATTAGGAGAGAATGATCTTTTTCTTTTCTTTTTTGTTTTTTCTTTTAAATGAAAAGTAATATTGCTACTGGCAACTTTTACACAAGTTATCTATAAATATATTAAGAATATAAGATCAAAATTTATTCAAGACTTTGTGATACATATATGTGATCAT
>NC_029785.2:122748837-122750867 GCF_000816755.2 Arachis ipaensis | reverse complement strand
TCTACACTAAAATTAATCATTAAAATTAATTATTATTTATATATAAATACATGTGTGTTATTTAACTAATTGTCAATGTATATTTTATACGATAATGCTAAAAAGACAAAAAAAAAACCAAAATTTACCTTATTTAACATTCATTATAACAATTAATGAATGCTAAAATAAGACAAATTATAGCTATTTTTGACTAATTTTTTTAATCATTAAATATTTTTAATTTTATATTTTAATTTATATTTTTTTCAAAGATAAGTGTTATTTTATTAATATAAAATAAAGTATTTTCATAAGAAAATATAAAAGAATTGGGTATTTTCATTTATCACTAACTGTGACTGGAAGACTAATAGCTTAAGAAAAAGAGTAAAGTAAAAATAAAGGAAGTTAGCAGCATCCATCAAGTATGGCTAATGAGTTCACGCACTAAACTGCTGACTTCTTACACTATTTCTGGTGCCATGCTTATTATCTTCTCAAAAACATCGATTCCTCGCTTTCTAAGTGTTCTAGTACAGCGCCGCTATGAAAAAGGTCTTTTATCTACCGTCGAATTGAGCCGCTGTCTAGGATAAGGCTCGTTGCCACCAATTGAAAAAGGTCTCTTCTTCTCTCATCTATAGGTCATGTGTTATTAAGTTTAGACTCCAAATTATTGAAAGAAAAAGGGACATTGGAACAAAGCATGAGAAATTGATTCGTCCTTCAGCATACATTCTGAGCAAGTGACAAGAGTAGATGCAAACCGACTGCAAACTTATTGCAACACCAGAAACTTTTCATAAAAATTCTTCCATAGAAAAATCTTAATTTTATAAAGTAATTTCGAAACCTTTTAATTTATATTTTATATCAACAACTAATTTAATAACCGAATTTAATATACACGCAGCATTACTCATTACTCATCCATAAAAAATTGGCAAAATCATCCGTGAAACTCATCCTATAAATGAAACTCATTTTCATCTATAAATGGAGAGAAAGGTCTCATCTCATGTGAATTATAATATAACTTTGATTCTATTTATGTAAAAACCTATAATTAGAATTCTAGTTATGATTTTGTTATATAAGATTTTGATGATACTATCTATTATAGAAGTGTAATTGAAATTACATGATAAATTTTATATGTTTAAAATGGGTTAATAGTTAAATTCGTCTTTAAAAGATCACCGATTTTTTAAATTAGTTCTCAAATAATTTTTTTTAGTCATATTAGTTCTTAAAATATAAAACTTAAGTCAAATTTGTCCTTTCGTTAGTTAGATGATGGCGTGTCACGTTAAGTGTCATGTGTCACCAGATGATTGGTTGACGTATCAGGTCAGTGACATCTAACACGCCACATGTCACTTGACATGTAAGAAAGATATTTATAATCAAAATAGTCCATAAAAGTCCAAACGTAAGTTATTTTCATCCCTAAAATTTTAAAAATTAATCAAATTAGTCCTTATATAATTTTTTATTTTTTTCATAATATTAAATTTAAAATATTTTTTATAGTACTAATTTTAATATTATTTTTAAACCTTAATAAATAAAATTCTCTTTACATAAAATAATAAAAATAATTAAACTATTATAAAATTATTTTGTCATTTGTATTTTAAAGTTTTACATTTTTAAATTGTAAGTTTTTTATAGTAAAATTTTTTATTTAAATAAGTTTATCAAATTATTGTTGATTATATATTTAAAAATTTAATATTTTAAATTTTACTAAATAATATAGTAATTATTTTTAAAATTTAAATCTTTTAAATTTCTTAAAAATTATAATTTATATTATTGTTTAATTTATATGATACAACTCAATAATTTTTCATAATTTAGGATGAGCTATTGGCTTCTAATCAGTAATGATTACATACTAATAAAATGATTACATAAACAAATAGAATACATCGTGCATATAATATGAGAAACAAATCAAAAATAGTTTCAAAACTTCATAATTATCACGGAGAAGAAATTTACAACTGCTCTACTAGTTATAAGCAACAGAAAACTAAAGATTT
>NC_029785.2:122744752-122748365 GCF_000816755.2 Arachis ipaensis | reverse complement strand
ATTTTATTTTTTAAGTTCTAAAAATAATATTAAAATTAGTACTATCAAAAAATATTTTAAATTTAATATTATGAAAAAAAATTATATAAGGACTAATTTGATTAATTTTTAAAATTTTAGGGATGAAAATGACTTACATTTGGATTTTCAAAGACTATTTTTTTATTATAAATATCTTTCTTACATGTCAAGTGACACGTGGCGTGCTAGGTGTCACTGACCTGACACATCAACCAATCATCTGGTGACACGTGGTATTTAACGTGACACGTCATCATGCCATGTGGTACTTAACGTGACACGTTATCATCTAACTAATGGAAGGAACAATTTGACTTACATTTTATTTTTCAAGGACTAATATGACTAAAAAAATCATTTAATAAGGACTAATTTAAAGAATTGATAATCTTTTAGGGACGAATTTGGTTATTAACCCATTTAAAATGGTTTGACTTTAGAACAATATGAATAAATTTTATAGTGTGTTAAAATTATTACTTTTGTGTTCTTTTTTATTTATTTTTAATTTTTTCTATTAGTACCTACTATTTACGGATATTTGCCTCCTCAGTACCAATAAATAAGAATTAGATAGGAAAGAAATGAGACATTTTTCTAGTATACAAGACTAAATTTTCATATAGTGTCTCTCATATTCATAGTTTTTATCATTTTAATTTTTTATATTCAAAATTTATTATACTAGTTTTCGAAATCCAATTTCAGGTACTATATTAGTCACTAAATTCTTTTTGACATTGACTCATCGAACGAAATATTGAGTTAATTCTGACTTGTGATATTATACACACGGTTAAATAATATCATTTTATTTTAGCTCTTAAACAAGGTAAAAAATGAGATCATTTTGAAGAATGAGAAAAGATAAAACGATTTGTAAATCATATAAACTCTTCTTCGTCTTTTTGTTTTTATCTTATTTAAGCACCAAAGCATAATGATATTGTTTAGTTTTGTGTTTAGCGTAGTAAGTAAGAGTCAACTTAGTAATTCATTTCTAATTCAGTACTAAAAAAAATCAAAAGACTAATATAGTGTCTAGAACTAGATCTCGAAGATCAATATAAAAAATTTTAAATTTAAAAGACTAAAATAGTGAAAATTATAAATATAAAAAATCATGGTAGAAATTTAATTAAATACTTTTTTATATTATAAGATATTTATAAAATATATTTTATGTTGGACAAAAAAAGGAAATAAGCCAAGGCAGGAGAGAAATTACATGAATCAGCCAAACTGAAAATCGTTTCACGAATCAGCCAAAGCACATTACTATGTAATTCGAACTAGCTGGATTCGAACTACGTTAACACATAAATCAAACCAACCAAACTCAAATTATGAAGGAACACGCGATGAACATAATTCGAACCTAGATGGTTCGAACTACCAATGAACATAATTCGAACTAGGCTTGTTCGAATTACACCCTTTGAACGCTTCCCCAAGTAATTCGAACCTAGTTAGTTCGAATTACTCAAAATTTGACTCAAATAGTAATTCGAGTAAGGTTGGTTCGAATTACATGGGTTTCGCCTATATAAGGAGTTTGAATCAGCCTCATTCAAATCACTTTTCCATTCTCATACCCCACCAAATCCCAGAGAAAACGACCCAGATTCGATCCAACAAAGACTCGAACAGAATACTCAGCCGATAGGGGACGATCCGGAAAGGCTATATCGGTTGGACGGAGTTGCTCATATAGCCGGGGTCATCAACGACGAGGTTAGTAGATAGAAAACTTTGTGCTAGGGGTTTATCTGAGTTAGTGGTTTTGGATTCGGTTTTAGTGGCGGTTTATGTTAGCGGTTTATCCTAGTGGTATTGCAAGTGGTTTATATTAGAGGTTTGCATGCGGTTTAGTTGGTGATTTATGTTAGTGGTTTTTATTAGTGGTTTTTGTTAGTGGTTTTGTATGCGATTTTGTTGATGGTTTATGTTGGCGGTTTATTTTGGTGGTATTGGTAGTGGTTTATTATGTGATTTTGTGTGCGGTTTAGGATAGTGGTTTTGCATGTGGTTTTCGTAAGTGGATTTGTATGCGGTTTATGTTAGCGGTTTAACTATGTGATTTTGTTGGCGGTTTATGTTTGGAGTTTTTAGTAGTGGTTTTTGTTAGTACTTTTGTATGCGGTTTTGTTGATAATTTTATTTTGGCGGTTTATTTTGGTGGTATTGGAAGTGGTTTACTATGTGATTTTGTAAGCGGTTTATGATAGTGGTTTTGCATGTGTTTCTGATAAGTGGATTTGTATGTGGTTTATGTTAGCGGTTTAAGCATGTGGTTTTGCTACTGGTTTGTTATATTGGTTTTGCATGTAGATTCTGTTAGTGGTTTCCATAAGTGGTTTCCGGTGTTAGTTATTTTTGTCACTGGTTTTGTAAGTGGTTCTAATAATGCCGTCTATGTAATGCGCAGCCACAGCGATGCATCAGGAGCATGCGGCGGCAGCAGGGCATGCGACTCGATCAGCGGTATGTTCCATACTTGCAGATGGCCGGATTATACCATCTTGCGAGGCTGAACGATAGATGGTTTTGGTTAGATGAGCCCCTTGTCAGTGCCTTCGTCGAGCGGTGGCGTCCTGAGACGCACACCTTTCATATGCCGTTCGAAGAGTGCACGATCACACTTCAGGACGTGGCGTACCAGCTGGGATTGCCAGTGGACGGGTGTTATGTCAGCGGTTGCCTTACAGATTTCCAAATATACATCCAGGGTGGCCATCCAGCTTGGGTGTGGTTCCAGGAGTTGCTTGGAGTGATTCCTCCTCCGAGTCAGGTTCAGAAGTTCGTAGTAAACTGCACCTGGTTCGAGGAGACTTTTGGAGAGTGCCCCGAGGGAGCCAATGAGGAGACTGTGCGATGCTTTGCTCGTGCCTATATCATGATGTTGTTGGGCACTCAGCTGTTTGCCGACAAGTCCGGCAACCGCATTCACATCAGATGGCTTCCCTACGTAGCTAGGCTTGAGGAGATGGGTACCTACGGCTGGGGGTCTGCAGCACTGGCATAGTTGTACTGGTGCATGTGTCGAGTGGCGAACAGACATGTGGTGAAGTTAGCAGGCTCACTTCAGCTACTTCAGTCCTGGATCTTTTGGCGCTTTCCTAGGTTTAGGCCTGCCGGGTATGATACGTGCAGCTGGCCGTTGGCTTCGAGGTACCCTACTCAGACCTTTCTATTTCAAGTTAAAATAGTGAATTCCATGTACGCTTGTCATGTATTACAAATCTGTCACACTTTTAATTAGCCATAACACCCATGTGAGATGCAGGTGGTCAGGTTACAACCCTTCCGGTTAGCAAGAAGGGACCTAAAGTTCAGATGTGGAGACTGAGGATAGACATGTTACAGGCATAGTTATCAGAACCGAACCGGTGATCGAACCGGTCAGGTTACTGGGTCACTGGGTCATTGGTTCAACCGGTGGGTCACTGGTTGAACCGATTGACCCGGTTCTATATAAATAAAAAATAAAATATAGTAAAAAATTTATAATTAAAAATTTAAAATACATATTTTTACTAATATTTTAAAAGTATCTAGCTATTCTAAATAATATATAACAGAAACAATAAGT
>NC_029785.2:122742315-122744571 GCF_000816755.2 Arachis ipaensis | reverse complement strand
GTTATAATTACTGTTAAATAAAAATAAAATTAATTTAAGAATGAGTGAGCTTATAATTAAAATTAAAATAACTTAAATAGAAGTAAATTATTTGCTGAAAGATATCAATATATATTTTAATTTGTATAGATATTAGTAACAAGCAAGCTAGCCTAGTGGTCAATGCTACCCATTATAGACCTCGTCGCCCACACTGCTGTTGAGATCAACAGCGAACGAAGGGGAGGCGACAGGCTGGACGGGTGGCTGGTACGCAGGAACGGAGGAAGAAGCAACGGCAGGTCTGGAGCTAGAACCGGCTACCGTGGCTACAGTGGTGGTATTCCGGTTCGAACCCCCCGAGCTGGATACCACATCAACTAACTTTGCCAACAGTTCTGGTGTCCTCACTTCTGGAAACTGCCGGCGACAATGAAACATGACATGCAAGTCCTCATCACTCCCAATCGTGAAACAATCATACTTCACGGTTTCCTGGAGTACCGTGATTGGAATGCGATAGAAAAACTTTTTAACCCGTTTCACACCTTCCAGACCAAGTTTCAGCAGTACAGAGCTAACAAGGTCATCATAGCTCGTCGTAGGGCTCACGATAATACAGAGAGGATCCTTATCAGTGAACTTCACACCGGAACGAGTTTTCCTCTTAATCGATCCTCTGTGGTGAACCAACACTACAAAACTCTCCTCACTAGCCATCTTACTCCCTCTAATGAGAGCAACTCACGTTTACACCATATATATACAGGTCTGGTCCTCACTAATTCGAACCAGCCTAGTTCGAAATACAATTTGCCTAATTCGAACTGACTCAGTTCGAATTACATTGCATTGCGTGCATGAAGGTAATTCGAGTCTGCTTGGTTCGAATTACTTGGGGAAGCTTGCACCTACGTAATTCGAACTCACCTAGTTCAAATTATGTATGCTTGTAGTTCGAACTCAACTAGTTCGATTTAGTGTGAATTTCGTTCTTGAACAATTCGAACTGAGTAGGTTCGAATTATGTAGAACTGTAATTCGAACTAGGTTGGTTTGAATTACATAGAGATGTCCTTTGGTTGATACATGAACCAGATTTACCTTTGGCGGATTTGTGTAAATAATTGGTCACCATGGCTTATTAACGTTTTTTGTCCTTTTATGTTTTTAAAACTTAAGCTCAAGACTATTAATCATGAAAATAAAGTATTCAACATCTTTATTATTATTATTATTATTATTATATGTTGAACAAAAGATATATTAATAGTCACTTTTGAGTTTTGACCTACATAAATTATAAAAAGGGGGAAGGAAAATAAAATAAAGAAAGATAAGATGAAAAAGGCCATTGCCCATTGGCACTGGATCAGAGGATGATTTGATGAGTATCCCAATTTACATTTGAGTGTGTTCACACGCAAAAAAGGTCACAATCAAACCGTCAAGAGATCCCGCATGGTCATTTACAAAGGTTGATTTTGGTTTCGGAAAATTTGACAATGGTTCTAAACTTTGAATAGAACAACAGTGAGAGAGACATAGAGAGAGAAGTAAACTTGGTTGGTGGGAGAGAGAGAACAGAAGAGATTCCCTTCCTTAAAAAAAGTAGTAGTAATATGATGACATTTTAAGGGCCGTGTTTGGCTACGAAGTAAAATGAAAATTTGAGGACTCAGGATATAGGAATATAGGAATATGACAATGTGTTTTTGGTTCCAAGGAATACGACACTGTATTGCATAATGCATCATAAATTTTTTGCAATTTTTATTTTTACTTTTAAATTAGAAATAGAATTAGAAAGAATAAAACAATGAGAATTTCTATATTATTCTTATATTCGGAATCACAGGTACCAAATAGTTCACTTCATATTTTATGTGATGATCAAAAGAGTCTAACCAAATTAAAGTAATAAGTCAAAATAAATACCTATGCTTTTTTTGGTTAATTATGTCTCTTGAACAAGGAATTTTTAACATAAACATTATTTTTAATATTCGATTTCAGTTCAATTTTATTTTAGATATTATAATTTATAAATAAGTTTAATTTTAATGGACTGACAATGTAAAACGTTTTACATAATCGTGTAATTTTACCGTTCTTTTGGATGACCATTTATGCGATTAATATAAAAGGTAATTATTTTTACTAATATGACGTTATATAATTAGATATACGTGTAAAACTACTTTACACTGCCAGTATATTAAAATTAAATTTTTATAAAATACTTTAATATATTAATTAAAATTAACTATTGAAATA
>NC_029785.2:122735624-122742247 GCF_000816755.2 Arachis ipaensis | reverse complement strand
AGTCAAGCATTAAAAAAACAATTGACTACAAGAAATTAGGGAGAAAAAAAAAAAGGGAAAAAAGGGTTATAGTGTGCTACAGTAACTGTCCGTGTCTGAGAGCAGTCATCACAGCACAACAGAAACAGAAACCTCAATTTGATAATCGCAATAACGCATATCAGACTCTTTCCTAATCTTCTCCTAATTTTCCATCCTTGTCCCTTTTTTAAGCCCAGCACTTCCATCTTCCTTCTTTCTCACCCTTTTCTCTCTCCTCTTTTCTTCTCCCATGTAAAAAATTTTCATGCTTGAGTCAAAATGCTCAAACAAGTTCCAATTTTGATGTTCTAGGTTGTGACCCTTTTGTATTTTGTTCTTTCCTGATGTGGTTTCCGCAGGTGGGTGCTGGAATTGGGAATTTTTGTTTGTCTGTGGCCCTTTGTTGCATCAATTATTGAGCTGGGTATTGTTAATTTTCTTGGATTTTGATTTATGGAAGCCAGATTTGGGGGAAAGAATCAGTTTTTATATGGAGCTGTGGTTCCAGAAATGAAAGGTGTTGGGAAGAGGAGTTTGGAGTGGGATTTGAATGATTGGAGATGGGACGGTGATCTCTTCACTGCTCAACAACTCAATTCGGTTCCATCAGATTGTAGAAGCCGCCAATTTTTCCCACCAAATCCTGAGATTCATGCAAATAATAATGCTATTAATGCATCTAACAGTATCTCTTCTTCAATCAACCCTGGTGAAGAAGGGAAGAGAGAGTTGGAGAAGAAGAGAAGAGCTGTTGTAATAGGTGAAGGCGAAGAAAGGGAGGAGCTGAATGATGAAGGAGGAGGTGGTGGTGGTGGTGGTGGTAGTTCTCTTAATTTGAATCTTGGAGCTCAGGTTTACCCAATCATGGTGGAAGGGGATGAGAAAAGTGGGAAGAAGACAAAGGTAGTAGAGACAGCTGCTACAACTTCTAACCGTGCAGTTTGTCAGGTACAAGATTGTAGGGTTGATCTTAGTGGTGCAAAGGATTACCACCGTCGACATAAAGTTTGTGATGTGCATTCTAAAGCTACCAAGGCCCTTGTGGGAAATGTTATGCAGCGGTTTTGTCAACAGTGTAGCAGGTTAGTTTGGTTGAAAAAAATTGATCAATTCTTCAGATTCAGATTTCAGATTTGTTACATGATCATCAAAATAATATGAGTAGTCAGGTGTCTGTGCTGTATCAAGTTTTTTAAGAACTTTAGCTGATTACTACTAAGTGGAAGTTGTTCAAAAGAACTTATTTTGATTGAAAAAAAGGGAAAATTTTCCAGGGCATTTACTTTAGTACTGAAGTTGGATGCCAACTTGCTAAATTCATGGCAGGTTTCATGCACTTGAGGAGTTTGATGAAGGGAAGCGGAGTTGTCGTAGGCGTCTGGCAGGCCACAATAGGAGGAGGAGGAAAACGCATCCTGATGCAGCTGGAGTTAATGGAGGTTCTCTGAATGGTGAAAGGGGTAGTAGCTATCTGTTGATGAGTTTGTTACGGATACTGTCCAATATGCATTGTGAGTATTTGTGTCATCAAAAGTTTTTTCTGCTTGGAATGCCTTTGTATTTAGTTGTTTGGTTAGTGTGCTGTGAAACTGGATCAAGTTATGATCAAGCTAGTTACCTGTATTGCTTGAGTGTACCGGTAAAGTACTAAAATCTTATAAACAGTACCCGTATTTGAGGTGGTTGCTACTATAGATAGATAACATCCAGGGTTAAGATGTATGGCTTGATTGCATAGTGAAGGGAAGATAGTTTAGAATGTAGGAAAATTGTGTGGGCAAGGGGAGCTAGTCACTTGGTCTTAGACATCTCATCTGAACCAGATTGAAATGATTTGCAACATGCAAGTATCTGATCAAAATGTATGATAGTGATTCTCTTTTGATTGTCGTTTCTAAGAGTGCCATAGTTCTTGTTATTTACTTGCCCGTGCCTCCTTCTGACTTTGGGCATACTCCTATTGCAAAGCTAGAAAGCCCGAGGCTTCATTCTGCTGAAACATTTCTTGAAAAAGAATGAAATTGCTTGTTTTTTTAGGTTCTAATATGATATGTCTCTGCTGTTGAAACTTCATATTTATGCCTCTTCTTCCCACATTCTGATGTGACCATTACCATATTTATTTGACCCCACAGATTGTGCTTTCTATAAATTGCAGCAAACGGGTCAGATAATACGAGGAACCAGGATATTCTCTCTCATCTACTGGGGAACCTGGCAAATCTGGCGGGTACACTTAATGAAAGAAGTGTAGCCTCTTTGCTGGAGGGATCTCAAGGTTTGGTAAATTCTAGGACACCTGAAGCTGCGCACAATGTGCCAAATCTTAATTCTAATGGTCCTGAAGCCTCAAGGCCTTCTGGTTCTTCCATCAAGACGGGTAACGGTGCCATCCGGCAGGATCCTCCAAGGTCTATGGTACAGTGTGAGGCAGCACCTTCGAATGCTGTCACAGAAAAATGCCTACCTTTAGGTCATGGTGCAGCGGCAAATTTGAAACCTTCGGGAATCCAGCCCTCCTCAAATATACTTCTATCGAGGGATAGCCAACCATCCCAGTTAATTGCAGCAGATACTAGTGTTGGAAGGGATCACTTAAATAACATCGACCTGAATAATGTATATGATGATACACAGGATTGTGCCGAGAATCCTAAGAAGTCTTCTGCTCCCATGGGAGAGGTTAGGTCTCTTGATCATCCTTTGTGGTTGCAATGTAACTCTCTCAAATCAAGTCCACCACAGACAAGTATAAACTCAGATTCAACCTCCACCCAGTCACCATCTAGTTCTAGTGGAGAAGCTCAGGTATGTTCTTTAGGTCTATATTTTAAGTTCATCTACTTATTCTTGATGTTTAACTCCAGTTTTGATAGTTTTAATATGATAGGATTTATACTTATTGACATTTTTTTTACCTCTTACAGTCTCGCACAGATCGAATAGTTTTCAAACTCTTTGGCAAGGATCCAAGTGATTTTCCCCATGTTCTCCGATCACAGGTACTTTCTGTTCATAAAATTGCTACAAACAATTGCACTGCACTGCTTCTTCATGCTGTGTTTAATTTATGGCATCCTT
The DNA here is from genome assembly GCF_000816755.2 of Arachis ipaensis. Taxonomy (NCBI): domain Eukaryota; kingdom Viridiplantae; phylum Streptophyta; class Magnoliopsida; order Fabales; family Fabaceae; genus Arachis; species Arachis ipaensis. Next base: position 122,739,145 of record NC_029785.2, on the reverse strand, counting down.
TTTGTTTTCAAGATCCTCAATTGGTTATCACACAGTCCTACCGAGATTGAGAGCTATATAAGGCCAGGCTGTATCGTGTTAACAATATATCTCCGCCTCGAGAAATCCGCATGGGAGGAGGTATTGTTTGTTATAAACCACAAATGTTGGTTGCTGGATGATACCATTTGAAAGGAAAAGGAAAAAAAAAAAGGAGAAAAATCTAGACGTGCTTATTACTATTTCAATATTGCAGCTCTCCTGTAACCTCGGATCCAGCTTGAGCAAGCTTGCTTCAAATGATTCTTTCTGGACAACAGGTTGGGTATATACAAGGGTGCAACAATCTGTAGCGTTTTTGTATAACGGTATGTTCTCCATCTGAGTGTGCGTTATGTGTGCATGTCCCTCGTGTGATTGTGATATTAAAATACCAGCAAGAACTTCTATTTTGGTTTTTTTGTTTTTACTTTATTTTGTTTTATTTTTGTGTATCCATCCTGCAGGCCAAGTTGTCTTAGACGCTCCCTTGCATCTTAGAAGCCCACAGAATTGTAGGATTTCATGCATTAAACCACTTGCTGTTCCTAAAAATGCAAATGCTAAGTTTACTGTGAAAGGGTTCAACCTTTTCAGATCCAGCACAAGGTAAAATCTTTATATATGATGATATCAAATTTTCTTACTTGAAAGGTTGTAGCTACAGACTAGCATTTGAAAAATGCAAAAACATAAATGTTCTTGGTCCATGTTTCTCTCTAAAAGTTTGGATGTGGGGAAGATCTAAGTTTTGATTTTTTTTTTCACAATTTTAGGATGCTTTGTGCTTTTGAAGGGAAGTATCTGGTACATGATAGTTCTCATGATTTGATTGATGTAGCCGATGTATCCGATGCAGCTATCCAACATCTCAGCTTCTCTTGTCAAATACCAAATGTAACTGGCAGGGGGTTTCTTGAGGTTGTATCATATACTTGCACTCTCAATTCTTTTTCTTTCGCTGTTTCTTTTCTTTTCCACTAGAATAGCAGAATGAATATATGCTTTGCCTGTTTATTATTTATGTTGTATCCTGTTAACTTCCAGAAACTAACAGAAAGTCACAAATCTCTATAGCTTGCTTCTAAGTAGATTTTGATAGCTACCATAGGATTTTGTAAACTTTAGTTGGCCTCACAATTGTATAGTTTTAGGCTTTATAAGTAATCATAAATTTATACCACGTATGCTTTCTCCTAATTTTGCTGACTTTTTGAAGCCATATTTTTTTGACTGACTTTTATAATATTTGCTTTCAGGTGGAAGATCATGGTCTTAGCAGCTGTTCCTTTCCATTTATAGTCGCAGAGCAAGAAATTTGTACAGAGATCTGCAAGCTGGAGAATGTGATTGAGGCGGCAGATGCCACTGATGACATATTGTTAAAGAGCAAACAAATAGAAGAAAAGACTCGAGCTCTGGAATTCTTACAAGAAATGGGTTGGCTTCTTCATAGAAGTCGTTTGAATGTTAGGCTAGGTACCCTGGCGCCTAGTCAGGATCCCTTTCATTTCAATCGGTTCGTGTGGCTTGTTGATTTCTCCATGGACCATGATTGGTGTGCAGTGGTGAAAAAACTCTTGGACATTATATTTGAGGATGGTGTTGATGTAGGAGATCATACCTCCATCGAGCTCGCGTTATTGGACATGGGTCTTCTACACAAAGCTGTGAAGAGAAATTCAAGGCCTATGGTGGAACTATTGTTAAAATTTGTACCCACGAAAAGTTCAGCTGGGGCAACCAAATTCTTATTTAGACCTGATAATGTTGGGCCGGCAGGGTTAACTCCACTTCATGTCGCAGCAAGCATGAAAGGCTCTGAGAATGTCTTGGATGCGTTAACTGATGATCCAGGAATGGTAATTCCCTTCTCATCTTCATTCTTTTATGTACTTTTAGGCTTTATGTTGGAATTATTAGGAGGGAATTGACATCAAATAAAACTTCTCTAAGTTTGAAACTGAGGTGTTTATGAAATGCCACATGTTTTTCTGTTAATACCGAATGGATCATCTCCTTCTGTTTCGTTGTTAATCTCTTTGTTAAAAGTCTAGTAAATTTTAATGAAAGGGATTTCATAACAATATCAAACATTAGATTACTTAATTCTGCAAAATTTGTTTGATTTTCTGTACATAATGATTTCAGAGTTTATAACATTTTTACCTTGTGTTCTATGTTCAGGTTGGAATTGAAGCATGGAAAAGTGCTAGGGACAATACAGGCTTGACGCCTAACGATTATGCAAGCCTCCGCGGCTATTTCTCCTATATTCAACTTGTCCAGAAGAACACCAACAAAAGGCGCGAAGGACAACATGTGCTTGATATCCCTGGCGCCATTGTAGACAGTAACACAAAGCAGAAGCAACTAGATGTGAACAGGACATCTAAGCTTGCAAGTTTGCACACCGAGAAGATCGAAACCACAGTGATGGCGAGTCAATGCGGGCTATGCCAGCACAGGCTGGCTTATGGCGGCACGAGAGCGGCACTGGTTTATCGGCCGGCAATGCTCTCACTTGTGGCCATTGCAGCTGTTTGTGTATGTGTGGCATTGCTCTTCAAAAGCTCACCTAAAGTTTACTATGTCTTCCAGCCTTTCAACTGGGAATCACTAGGATATGGTTATATCTAAAAGTTTTTTGAGTGGTACATGCACTTTTGATTTCTATATATATTGAAACATGAGAGTCTCTAGTTTCTGGGCATGAGAAATGTTCTGTTTCTCATTTTTGTCTCGTATACTGAGTCGACACACTTGTTCGCCATCGGACGAGATGTCGTCAACTCAGTTTACGAGCGATGTGAGTACAAATAATACTATTTGAGTATAGTAGTGGCTGTCAACCTGTGATAAAAATATATTAGGGAAGCCAAAGATATCTTGAATCTTTGATTATGCAAAATATATTATGCTATGTCATTAGGCCCTGTTTGCATGTAGCGATATTGTAAGCATTAGGAGATTACCTTTGTTTTGGTCATACATATAAAATGCTTAAAAGGTTACCATGATTTGTATATCAATGCCATCATGCGAAGCAGATAAACCATTAGATACTGGTGAGACAGCGATGTGGTCAGTTTAACGAACAATAACTGAAAGAGAAATAGTAGAGGATCATCATAATTTATTGTTTTGGCTATCAGTTAGTCATTAATGTTAAAAATTATGAGATAAAGTATATTGTTGGATTATTAGACTAAAAAAATTAGATTAAAAGAATTGAGTTGATAGCTAAAGAATGATAAAAAAAAATAATAAATTTTGATGGTCTTTTACCATTTCTCTAATGGAAATACAACAAAATGGCATGTTGGCAACGGTTATTTTTACTGCTTAGAAACAGTTTCGCTAACTTTTTTTGCGACGGTATGGTTAAAAGTGTGTTGCCGATTTGAGCGTTCTACAACCGTTGATACGTAATACCATTGTTAAATTATTCAATATTGGAGTTGGAAGATAAGAAAAAGTCACCAGAAGAAAAATTAGGGTTT
>NC_029785.2:122733541-122735463 GCF_000816755.2 Arachis ipaensis | reverse complement strand
ACAAAGCCCAAGTAGTGAATAGCGAATGCGAATTGCGACGGCAAATAGCAAAGGCAAACTACAATTTCAAACAACAGCAAATGGAGTTCTCAAATAAATAAAAAGGAAAAGAAAAACAACGAGAGAAATATAAATCTATAAGAAAATTATCACATGTTCCGCTTACTTTTATGGAACATGAAATTTCTATGTACGGTCAGGTAGTGGGTATGATTTTATCTTGTAGTATATTTCTTAATGACAAAAATATTCCTTTAGTTAGAAAGCTAAAGACAAAAAAGGACAGCTAAATATTGGTTTTTGTGGCTTTTGCTTAATTGATGATTGCATCAATTTTACTGATTTTGTTTTTTAATATTTTTTGTTGGTACAATTTGATATATCTATCTATCTACTTAATATACTAAAATTGGGTTTTCTTCCAACTAACGAAGGTGACGTGTCGATCTCTCATGACTCCGTTTTCCCTTTAAACATAAATTTATAATTCTAATTGCTATAAATATGATACTAATGTTCATAGTGGTAAATTGATATTGCAATAATTAATTTCTATAATTATTTCTGTACTACTAAAGGCTATATATAGTATTTTTTTGTGGTTAGTGAGTCTAAATCTAAGAATCAAAGCATTTTTTTAATCTGTTATTCTTTTTTGATTGGGCAATTGTTTCTAAGGAACTTTGTAGGTCAAGTTCAAGTCACATCCCTCTACATTTTCTACGTTTGTCCAAAAATATTCGAAGTGGAGCATATAATGAGATAGAATTTCCTCAATTTAGGTTCAATTTTGAAAAATTCGTGCCAACCTTGAAGATGCAATTCAAAGATTGGTACTATATTTAAATTTTTTTCTCTTAAGCTTTTTGTATTAAAAATAATTTTATAACATATTGTATTTTTTTCAGAAACTACCGGTCTTTTGGTGCATTAATGCAATTCCATTGAAGAGAATAAAGTCAATTTAATTTGACAATTTTAACAAGAAGATAATCTGAATTTGTACCGATTCTAAGTATTCGATCTTATGATGTTATTTCGGTTGGTTGTTACGAGAATGACTCTAATCTATACGTATCTAAGGATTAGAATAGATTAAATATTATTTAAATAATTTAGTTCTGATATTGGTAGTTGATTAAATTAGTTTTAGAGAAATTTAAATTGTTGTCTCAATTTATATATTATGACTATTCTTTATGGATACGTTATTTTTAAACTTTTTAATATGATTTTTTTTAAGTTTGTTTTCTTTTTTGATATATGTATAACCTTTTTTTGTATTTCAGATTAGTAATGCAATTATTAAGAGAAATGTAATTCATCAATAAATTAGAATGATTAAAAATTTAATTAAGATTAACTAACATCTGTTTTTGACACAAGATTGATTAATTAAGATTAAGGCGTGAAAAAGAAAAAAGAGTCACAATACGTGATTTTGCTTTCTTGTTAATATATAAAAATACGTGAAAAAAAAATTAAAATATCACCATTTAAAAAAAATTGTTAATCATACATATGAAAAGGAATTGGAAAATATGCATGAATATAAAAAATAAAAAATTATTACTCAATTGTAGAATAAAAAATAATCATATATATATAAAAAAATAATCATAACAAAAAAATAATTAGCATATGTGACTTAAATTTTTATATGTACAATTAATATATATATGTATAGATAAATAAAGAAATTATTATAATTTATAAAAAGTACACATACGATGACATTAATAATAAAAAATAAAAAAATTATTGAATGATTGTAGACTCAAAAAAATTTAATTATGATAAAAAAATTAATTAATATATACGATTTAAATATATTTATATATATATATATATATATGTATGTATATATGGATGTACTCTTTATGAGTTTTGTAAGTTGTATGGTATCTATGGATGTATGTTAT
>NC_029785.2:122714880-122729718 GCF_000816755.2 Arachis ipaensis | reverse complement strand
TAAATTTTTAAAATTATTGACATATTATTAGTATATATAATAAGTAGTAAATTTTCTTTCATGTTTATTATGTAAAAAATTTATAATTTTCACATAGTCTTTATTCTATTTTTTTTCATACCTAATGACTATTGTCCTATTACCTATTAATAGTATCACCTATAGTGGATTATACGAAGAGAAAGTATGAAAAATAAAGACAAGAATTATAAGGCTATAAAATTCAAGTTTGATGTTTATTATTTAAAAAATTTATAATTTTCACATAGTCTTTATTCTATTTTTTTTCATACCTAATGACTATTGACTACGATCCTATTAATAGTATCACCTATAGTGGATTATACGAAGAGAAAGTATGAAAAATAAAGACAAGAATTATAAGGCTATAAAAAGTTCTATTCAAGTTTGACAAGAGTAAGACGGTTTACATAGAAATAGTTCTAATAGATGATAAGATTAATTGATTCATTTACTAAATTTTTTCAAGTAATGCTAAGTTCAATTTATAAATAGAGTTTAATTTTGATGCACTGACAGTGTAAAGTGTTTTACATAGTCGTGCAATCACATCCGTTCTTTTGGATAACCATTCACGCGGTCGATGTGAAATGTATTTATTTTTATTGATGTGTCATTACGTAATTGGATACACGTGTAAAACTACTTTACACTGTCAGTGCATCAAAATTAAATTATTATAAATACTTGTAGTTCATATTTTAAGTTAATTTTATAAGTACACCATTTCACAAGTCAAAGACAATTCTTTTTAATAGCTTTGTAAATACTAATAGATTTTATATTTAATTTATTTTGCAATACGATAAAATTCATTGTTCAATCAAGTCAAAGACAATTCTTTTTAATAGTTTTGTAAATGCTAATAGTTTTTATATTTAATTTGTTTTGCAATACGATAAAATTCATTATTCAATCAAGAATTATTTGACAAAAATATTTGAGAATAAATTGATAGAAAGAAAAGTCTATGTCTTCTCAAATTTTGAGATTGAAAAATTAAGCGGAATATATCTTCTGACTGTATACACGTGCAAAATATCTTTTAAGATGGAGTCCGGTATAGTACATTTGGTCGATGATCGTAAAAATTCTGGATAATCATTTTAATTTGCTTACTCATGCTGATATATTGAAACAAACAAATGAACGATTCTACTTATTTGGTACGTAATTAATTTATATTAACCCACACAAAATTATTTTCCTTTTGATTTTAAGTTTTTCCAAAAAATTGTATAATAGCATCATTTTATCGATAACAAAAACTTTAACAGTTTATTTATGAAAATATTTGAAATTTTATTGTGACTTTTTTTAAAGGTATATCCTTTTATTAATATACTATTGTTAGTTTTATCCTTTAATATAAAATAAATCAGTAAATTCTTTTTATTTTATACACGTTCGAAGTTATAATTTCATATATTATACACTCATTTGTCCTTAATTTCGTACTTTGAATTCAATTTTTTTGTTCAATTAGATGTTATTAGATTCTTGACTTGAAAAGAAAAACTCATATTATGGTCAAAAATAGAGAGAAGTGACCAGTACATTGTGATTGATCTTCATGATTTGCAGTATGTAAAATTTTAATATGAATATTTCTTTAGGTTATAATTATGTGTTGTAGTGCAAATTTTTTTTCTTTATATATTACTACTTACTCCTTTAATTCTCGTTTTCATTCAAAAATGAGAAAAAAATAAGATATACAATGAGATCAATTTATAATTCAATTACTTGATCATCTATGTGATCATCAAGCAACCGAATACATAATTTATTCTCTAATTTATAAAATTTAACAAAGGCATTGGTAAACATATTGGTTTTGCATTTATTTATATATTTTATTTATTTATGTTATATTTGTATTATAATTTCAATTTTATCACGTGCATAGCACGGATTATTACACTTATAATTAATGAATTTTGAACACTGCACAACTTAATTTTTTTTCTTAGTGTAGTATAATTTTTTCTATTAATATGATTATATGAAAATGATGAGCGGTTAAAATAAAATTTGTATTATATTATAATTTTTTTATATTATGAAGTATTGAACTTAATTATGAAAATACCATAAGCAAAATGAATTTGTATTTTTGTAATAAATAATAAAATCAATATTATATTAAAATTTATAGAGCTTCCAAAATTTATTATCTATAATTCTATATCCTACATTTTAAGCTAAACCTATTAGCAAAGGCATTAGTATAAAGTTTGTCAAATCATCTAATTTTGTAGGTGTCTAAATTTATAAAAACGTTTTTTTAAATATATCTTTAACAATTTTGAGTTATAAAATGTTATTAATAACTTAATTTAATAGATAATTATGAGTAACAAAAATTATGGCTCGACTAATTACGAGTCTTGTTTAATGTATTGTCTTTACTTAATTTAATTTAAAATTTTAGAATGTATTTTTTTTTATTAGAAGACAATGGTATAATTTTGTTACGTGGGTAACCTGAGATAGGTGGATTGGGCTTGAAGGATTGGCCCAAATGTTAGAGGAAGGTGGTCTCTGACTTGTTCGCGTTTAGGAGCCGCCGTCCGAGTTGTGTATTTGAAGGAATGGGGGTGGTACCTGCAAAGACATTCTGATGCCTAAGTTAGCAAGGGGTTACGCAGGTTTAGAGTGTATTGGAACTTAGTTTTACCTGAATGTGTCAGTGTATTTATAGGTGATTATCCAATAACCACCGTTAGAGTAGTTCCACTTCTGAAGGTGGATAGCCGTCCCTTTATTTTAGGGTTGTTGAGATATCTCTTCTAGAAGTGGATGAGAGATTTTAGGGGGCAGTTACTTATTTGAATAAGCGTAATCTGGCAACTCATGTTGAATTTGACCTCTTTAGGGAGGAGCTTATGTCGAACCCGACCTCTTTGAGGAGGTCGGGTAAGTGGTGAAGGCCAACCTTTGGATTGCGCCTTTTGGATTACTTGGACTTGGACCATAAGATTGGGCCAGGACATGAACAGTGCCCCTACTCGAGTCCGATCTCTTTGACCATGAGTTGGATTCGAGTATTACTTGAACACGGGTTCATTCAAGTCGAAAACTGACAAGATTTTAGTTTAAAATCGACATGATTCTGTGCTTATTGAGAAACCTTTAGTGGATACTGACTTCATAACTGAGCTTCGCACCCATAATAGGATTTGTAGTCTTAAGGCTGACGAGCCTAAGTATGAATTAGTGGCCCCGGATCCTGAGGACCGGGTTTGCTATGGGAGAGTTGCTGATTCTGATCCTCATTTTTTCTTCATGTACGACTACCTTTTCACCCGTTTAGGGATTTTCCATCCTTTTTCTGATTTTGAAATGGACGTTTTGTCCCACTGCCGAGTTGCCCCTACCCAGCTTCATCCCAATTCTTGGAGTTTTATGAGGATCTACCAACTTATCAGCCAAGAGCTCGATTTTCCGATCTCTTTAAAAATCTTTTTCTATCTCTTTCATTTAACTAAACCTTTCAGTGCTTCCAATAAACAAAATAAACAGCAATAGGTGTCTTTCTGGGCTATTCAAGGTCGAAAAGTTTTTTCCATCTTTGACGAGTCCTTTCACGACTTCAAAAACTTTTTCTACAAGGTCCAGGCTGTAGAGGGTCATCACCCTTTTTTCTTGAATGATAACAATGAAACCCGATTTTTCCTGTATTGGTTGGAGGCCTCCCCTGTAGAAAAATATAGTTTGACCGATTTTGATGAGGTAGAGGAGGCTATTGTCAAATTTTTTCGAGAGGCTTGAGGGCGTGCTCCAAACCTGGATACCAAGAAGTTCCTTTTAGGCTCTCCGAGTTTTGTGCGGACCCATCTAGGTAGTTTTTTGGTTTGTTTTGTCGCCATTTGGGATATCTTCCGACTAGTACTTAAATGGATTGTATACTAATTGCTTTTGGTCTTCCTTCCAAAAATGGTGAAGAGTGGATCGAGTGCTGCCTACCAAAAAGTCCAGGAGGCCAAGAGGAAGGCTCATGCCCGAGCTGATGCTGCAAAGGTCGGAGCTTCAAAGACTCTCCTCTCCTAGGGATCTGGCTTGGGGACCTCCTCTTCCAAGCCAATCTTGGTAAATCCTACTACTACCTCCTCTCTTCCTCCTCCTGCCTCTGTTCCCCAAGCTCATCCTTCTTAAGAACCTGAGAAGAAGAAGCGCAAGATCTTGGAATCTGTCTCCTCCATAGCTGGAGAGGCCGGGTTTGACGGTCACAAATTTTCAAAAAAGCACATCATTCCTCATAGTCAGTTTTCTATGGATGATGCTTCTCTTCAAAATCATCTTCAGGTTTTGATTCGAGGGGGGTTTCGAGCTGCCGGGGTTTGTTCCTCTCTTCTTGATATTTTGGACAAGACTCCCTTAAGTGCTTCTAGGAAATCCGTAAAGGATCTTGAGGGGAGGATTGTCTTATATCAATAAGAGGCTGCAGGGGGAGAATGCCTGGTTGCAGGAGGAGCTTGCCCGTCTCCAGGAGAGGGAGAAAAAATTGATGGGCCAGTGTGCTATGGCTGAGGGGTTGAAGGAGAAGGCAGAGCAGGATTATGTTAGGCTTTTTTCTGAGAATCTTGATCTACAGAAGCAGCTGGAGCTGAATCGAGAGGCCTATCAGGACCTAGAGGATTCGATTGTTGAGAGCTCGGAGGAGACCTTCTGGGTGTTCAAGGATCAAGTCGGGGTTATCGCTCCTGACTTGGACCTTTTACCCCTCCATCCTGAAAAAGTCGTCATTTATGGTGCAATCGTCTCTCCTCCTCATCCTGAAACCGATTCTGAGCTGAAGACTCGTGGGCAACGAATTCTTGAGTCTCCTCCCTGTGAGGTGGAGCAACAGGAAGGATTCCTGCCGAGTTCTTCTGAAGTTCCAACTTTTGCCATCGAAGAGATCCCTCAATCCTTTCCGACTCCTGCAGCAGACCCGAGTTCCACTCCCCTTGACGACTCTGATCCTTTCCTTGGTTCCCAATGATTTCCAGCTATTAGGGCTTGACTTGTGGGCCCTCTTTGAACAATTTATTTTTTATGTCTTTGTTGGTGTGGTGGTTTCTGACATTTTGACCCTCAATAGGGTCATTAACAAAAAGGTATTTATTTCGTTGGTCCTTTTTTGGATAAGGGCCTTTTAACAAAATATTTTGATTATGCATGGTTGCGGGTGTTTCGGTGCTTTTATCTTTATGAGGTTTTTATGAAAAACCCTTCGATTTTTTATATTTCTGAAGAAAAATATTTTCGTCATGTGGGCTGTTTTGTCTAAGTTAGACAATTATTGTCAAAAATTCTTTTAAAAACTTGAGAAAGCCTTCGCTTCTATCCTTGAGGGGTTTTCGTATCTCCTTTGTGTTCCATTATTTCAAACTTACATATTCAATTTTTGCTTATCGAATTGTTTTCATAACTTAGGTCATTTTTGCGATACATTTTGTGTTTTTCTCGGGCTTTCCGACTTGTGAGTCGTTAGCGATATTACTTCTGAGTTATCATGATCGCCTTTTATAACCTCTTTACACTGATTTGTACCTCGTCATTTTATCTTGCCGACCACTCAGGTCGGTCAAAGAATTTTCACGCTTTTTCAAGCTTAAATCGGTGCATTTCGTAGAATAATAATACTAATGAAATTATGAAGAGATAAAATAAATGCTTATTGATTGATGGAGGTGACTTTTACAGAAGTTGTCTTAGGTACTAAGGGGTTTTTAACTTTTAACCATTAGTCCCCGCTTTGACGCCTAGTTAAAACTCCCTTCAGGAAAAACCCATTTTTTTGGGAAAAAACCATGAAGTCGGGAAAAAGAGTACATCAGGGAGCAGAGTTCGCTTCTAGCTATAATACCTCCTCATGTTGGAGGCATGCCACGATCTGGGGAGATCAGCACCGTTTAAGACGGATACTTTGTACTATCCCTTTCCAAGGACTTCACTTATCTTATATGGCCCTTTCCAATTTGTAGCGAGCTTTCCTTCACCTTATTTGTTTACGCTGATGTTATTCCTAATCAGGACCAAGTTGTCTGAGGCGAAGCTTCTACGAATGACTTTCTTGTTGTATCTATCGTCATCCTTTGCTTGAGCGCTGCTTCCTTTATCTGGACCTGTTCTCGGATTTCAGGGAGTAGTTCGAGCTCTTCTTTATGTGCCCTGAGATTTCCGACCTCATCATAGAATCTCACCCTTGGACTTTGCTCGTTGACTTCAACTGGTATCATAGCTTCTATGCCATAAGCAAGTCGGAAGGGTGTTTCTCCAGTAGCTGATTGAGGTGTGGTTTGATAGGTCTACAACACTTGAGGGAGCTCCTCGACCCAAGCCGCATTTGCATCTTGAAGCCTTTTCTTCAATCCGGCCAATATGACTTTATTGGTTGCCTCAGCTTGCCCATTTGCTTGTGGGTGCTCCACTGAGGTGAACTAGTGCTTGATCTTCATACTGGCTACCAAGTTTCTGAATGTAGAGTCGGTGAACTGGGTACCATTATCCGTGATGATGAAATGAGGAATTCCATACCTGGTAATGATATTATTGAAGAGAAACTTCCGACTTCTCTGAGCTGTGATGGTGGCCAAGGGCTCTGCTTCAATCCACTTCATGAAGTAGTCCACTCCTACTATGAGGTATTTTACTTGTCTAGGCGCTTGGGGAAAAGGTTCGAGTAGGTCCAGCCCCCATTTTGCAAAAGGCCACGGAGAAGTTATACTTATGAGCTCTTTGGGGGGAGTGACATGAAAGTTAGCATGCATTTGACATGGTTGACATTTCTTCACGAAGTCGGTAGCATCCTTCTGCAAGGTGGCCAGTAAAACCCGGCTCGGATAACTTTTCTGGCTAGAAACCTTGCTCTGAGATGATTTTCGCAGATGCCACTGTGCACTTTTTCCAAAACTTCTGTTGTCTTTGAGGTCGGGACGCATTTTAGAAATGGTGTGGATATTCCTCTTCTATAGAGGATATTTTTCAACAAGGTATAACTTTGCGCCTTCCTTCGAATTTTCTTGGCTTCTTTTTCTTCCTTGGATAGGATGTCGAATTTTATGTATTTAATTAATGGGGTCATCCACCCAAGGTCTAAGCCAGATACCTCTAGGACATCTTGTTTAGCCTCTATTTTTGCGACAAAGGGCTCTTGGAGAGTTTCCTGGATCAGGCTTCTGTTATTTCCTCCTGGCTTGGTACTTGCTAATTTGCAGAGGGCATCTGCTCTGCTGTTAAGATCCCGAGTTATGTGTCTGACCTCGGTCTCTGAGAATCGCCTGAGATACTCCAAAGTTTTATCTAAGTGCCTTTTCATATTTGGGTCCTTGGCCTAATACTCTCCATTGATTTGAGAAGTCACTACTTGAGAGTCACTGAAGACCACTACTTTGGTCGCACCAACTTCTTCTGCTAGCTTCAATCCGGCAATCAAGGCTTCATATTTTGCTTGATTGTTGGAGGCCGAGAATTTAAATTTTATGGAGACTTCTGTTTGGGTTCCTTCTTGGTTGACCAGTATTATGCTGTGCCACTTCTGGCTTTATTGGAAGAACCGTCTACATACAATTCCCAAGTTGTGGATATCTCCTCTTGATCTCCCGCATATTCTGTCATGAAGTTGGTCAGGCACTGGGCTTTAATTGCTGTCCAAGTTTCATATTTTAAGTCGAACTTAGATATTTCTATAGCCCATTGAACCATTCTGCCCACAATATCTGTTTTTAGAAGGATTTGTTTCATGGGCTAGTTAGTTCGAATTTTTATTGTATGAGCTTGAAAGTAAGGCCGTAGCCTTCGAGATGCCACTATTAAGGCATATGCAAACTTCTCAAGTTTTTGATACCTTAACTCGGGGCCTTGTAGAACTTTACTGGTGAAATATACAGGATGTTGTCCGACCTCATCCTCCTGTATCAGTGCTGATGCCACAGCCTTTTCGGCTACGAACAAATACAGAACGAGTTCTTTCCCAATTTTAGATCGGGTCAGAATGGGAGGTTGGCTCAAAAATCTTTTGAACTCCTAAAAAGCTTCTTTGCATTCAGGAGTCCATTCGAACTGGCATCCTTTCCTTAGTAGAGAAAAAAATGGTAGGGATCTCAATGCTTATCCTACTAAAAATCTGAGGAGAGCTGCAAGTCGGCCGTTCAGCTGCTGGACCTCCCTTAAACAATTCGGGCTCTTCATTTCCAGGATTGCTCTACACTTGTCGGGATTAGCTTCAATTCCCCTTTACATCAGCATAAATCCTAGAAATTTACCGGCTTCTACTGCAAAGATGCACTTTGCGGGATTTAATCTCATCCCATGTGCCCTTATGGTGCTGAAGACCTGTGAGAGGTCAGTCAGGAGGTTGGTCTCATCCTTGGTTTTTATTAGCATGTCGTCCACATATACTTCCATTAGACTTCTAAGGTGAGGTGCGAACACTTTGTTCATCAGCCTTTGGTATGTGACTCATGCATTTTTTAATCTGAAGGGCATAACCACATAGCAATAATTTGCTCTAGGCGTGATGAAAGATGTCTTCTCCTGATTCGGCTTGTACATCGGGATTTGATTATATCCCAAGTATGCATCAATGAACGACAAGTACTGATATCCCGAGCTGGAATCTACTAGGGTATCAATATTTTGAAGAGGATATGGGTCTTTTGGACATGCCTTGTTCAAGTTGGTGTAGTGAATGCACATCCTCCACTTGCCGTTCTATTTCTTGACTAGCGCCACGTTTACCAGCCAGGCCGGGTACTTGATTTCTCTGAGAAAGCCAGCCTCTAAAAGGGCTTGTATTTGTTCTTCGACCACTTGAGCCCGTTCAGAACTGAGCTTCCGTCTTCTATGTTGAACAAGTCGAGATCCTGGATATACTGACAATTTATGCGCCATGAGCTCGGGATCTATCCCGGGCATGTCGGAAGCTTTCCAAGCGAAGAGGTTGGGATTTTCTTGTAGGAGCCTTATCAGCTTCTGCTTCAAACCTCCTTTTAAATTGGCTCCTATGTTGGTGTTGTGATGCGTGAGTATCTTTCCTATCTTTTCCTAGTGAATTTGCATTTTATCTTTTAGCCACTATGGATGCTACGTTGAGTCATGTGCAATTCTGTTTATTTTAGGTAGCATTCGGATGGATTTGATGGAGTTTCTGCAGAGAAAGAGAAGAAACCAAGGAGCTGACCAGCGAGGAGCGACGCGTGCGCGTACCTGATGCGTACGCGTGATTCGGAGCTGTCCATGGCGACGCGTGCGTGTACCTGACGCGTACGTGTTAAAAGCAAAGTTGCACAGAGACGCGTGCGCGTACCTGACGCGTACGCGTGACATGCGCCACGTGCAGAATTTGCAAAAAATGCTGGGGGCGATTTCAGGCCGAGTTTCGACCCAGTTTTCGGCCCAGAAACACAGACTAGAGCCAGTGGATAGCAGAGACTCAAGGGAGATTCACACAAGAATGGTTATACCCACTCTAAGTTAGGCGTGGACCCTACGAAGCAAGTGGTCCCCATCCATCAATTGAAGACATGCTGATTGCTTTAATTAATTCTGATTTAAACTTTATTTTTAATTTAAAATAGGAAAGGATATTATTTTAGTTTTATAAGATAGATTTTAAATAAATTAGGATTAGATATAAAAGGGTGAACTGGGGATTCAATTCCACCTCTACCAAAATACATTTTATCAGAATCCTTGTTTTTCTCTCTGAACCATGAGCAACTAAACCTCCACTGTTAAGGTTAGGAGCTCTGTCTATTGTATGGATTGATTATATTTTTCTATTTTAATTCGTGCACTGATTTATAATTTAAGAATTGTTTTCGTTCTTTACCTTATGAATTTGGGTGGAACGGAAGTATGACCCTCTTTCTAATTGCGTTCTTGTATAACTTGGAAAAGCTCTTTATTTGAACAACAGCTTGAAAATATATTCTCCTAAATCTCTAATTATCTGGACTTAACGGGATATGTGACATATAATCCTCTTATATTTGGGTAATTAGAATTTCTGTGGCATATAACTAGAATTGAACTTCACCCCCTAATTGGAATTAATTGACCAAGGAATTGGCAGTTGATGAATTTTAGAGGAGACTAGAAAGGTCTAAGGAATTAGGGTCTAGTCACATATAGTTTGCCATGAATTAAATCTTGCATGATTAAAATAGTTAATAAGAAAAGTCAATCCAAAAAATAGATAACTCTGAAGCCTTAACTGTTTCTCCATACTTTATTTCCAACTTATTTATTCGCCTATCTTTAATTTAATGCTTTTGAACTCTCAACACTATTTTCTGTTAGTCTAACTAAGCCAATCAATCAATCATTGTTGCTTGATCCATCAATCCTCGTGGGATCGACCCTCACTCACCTGAGGTATTACTTGGTACGACCTGGTGCACTTGCCGGTTAGTTTGTGGTTAGAAATTCCGCACCAAATTTTTTGGCACCGTTGCCGGGGATTGATAGTGATTAACAACTATGAGTTGTTTATTTGCTTAGATTAGGCGTTTTAGTTTTAATTTTTATTTAAATTTTGCTTAGTATTTTCGAAAAAAATTATAAATAAATAAATAGTACTAATATTTTTTTTATTTTCTGAAATTAAGTTTGATGTCCCCTAGTTATTTTTATTTTAAATTTCTTGTTTATTTTTTTATAATTTTCGAAAATTTTCAACTTTAATTATTTAGTTGTTTTATTTTATTTCTTTTACACAGGTTACCTGGTGCACGAAATTGTGATCATCAACAATGGCGCCAAAGGACTTGGAGCTCTCAAACGTGAATCACACTTTGTCACAATTCCGCACAACTAACCAGCAAGTGCACTGGGTCGTCCAAGTAATACCTTACGTGAGTAAGGGTCGATCCCACGGAGACTGTCGGCTTGAAGCAAGCTATGGTCATCTTGTAAATCTCAGTCAGGCGGATTCAAATGGTTATGGAGGATTGATAATTAAAAGATAAATAAAACATAAAGTAAAGATAGAGATACTTATGTAATTCATTGGTAGAAATTTCAGATAAGCGTATGAAGATGCTTTGTTCCTCTTGAACCTCTGTTTTCCTATTGCCTTCTTCCAATCATTCATACTCCTTTCCATGGCAAGCTTTATGTTGGGCATCACCGTTGTCAATGGCTACTTCCCGTCCTCTTAGTGAAAATGTTCCAAATGCGCTGTCACTGCACGGCTAATCATCTGTCGGTTCTCGATAATGTTGGAATAGGATCCATTAATCCTTTTGCGTCTGTCACACGCCCAACAATCGCGAGTTTGAAGCTCGTCACAGTCATCCCTTCCCAGATCCTACTCGGAATACCATAGACAAGGTTTAGACTTTCCGGATCTCAAGAATGACCGCCAATAATTCTAGCCTATACCACGAAGGTTCTAATCTTAGATTAGAAACCTAAGAGATACACATTCAAGCTTGTTTGAATGTAGAATGGAAGTGGTTGTCAGTCACGCGTTCATAGGTGAGAATGGTGATGAGTGTCACATAATCATCACATTCATCATGTTCTTGGGTGCGAATGAATATCTTGGAGAAGAAATAGACTTGAGTTGAATAGAAAAACAGTAGTACTTGTATTAATTCATGAAGAACAGTAGAGCTCCACACCTTAATCTATGGTGTGTAGAAACTCCACCGTTGAAAATACAAAAGTGATAATGGTGTAAGCATGGCCGAATGGCCAGCCTCCAAGGTCTAAGGACTAAACGTCCAAAGATGTGTATACAATAGCAAAAGGTCCTATTTATAGAGAACTAGTAGCCTAGGGTTTATAGAAATCAGTAATTAATGCAGAAATCTTCTTCCGGGCCCACTTGGTGTGTGCTTGGGCTGACCATTGAAGCTTTCATGTGTAAAGACTTTTCTTGGAGTTAAACGCCAGCTTTTGTTCCAGTTTGGGCGTTTAACTCCAGCTTTTGTGCCAGTTCTGGCATTAAACGCTAGAATTCTTGAGCTGACTTAGAACGCCTGTTTGGGCCATCAAATCTCGGGCAAAGTATGAACTATTATATATTGCTGGAAAGCCCAGGATGTCGACTTTCCACCGCAATTGAGAACGCACCAATTGGGCTTCTGTAGCTCCAAAAAATTTACTTCGAGTGCAGGGAGGTCAGAATCCAACATCATCTGCAGTCATTTTTCAGCCTCTGAATCAGATTTTTGCTCAGGTCCCTCAATTTCAGCTAGAAAATACATGAAATCACAGAAAAACACACAAACTCATAGTAATGTCCAGAAATGTGATTTTTATTTAAAAACTAATAAAACCATAATAAAAACTAACTAAAACATACTAAAAACATACTAAAAACAATGCCAAAAAGCGTATAAATTATCCGCTCATCACAACACCAAACTTAAATTGTTGCTTGTCCCCAAGAAACTAAAAATCAAATAGGATAAAAAGAAGAGAATATACAATGAATTCCAAAAATATCTATGAAGATCAGTATTAATTAGATGAGCAGGGCTTTTAGCTTTTTGCTTCTGAACAGTTTTGGCATCTCACTTTATCCCTTGAAGTTCAGAATGATTGGCATCTATAGGAACTTAGAATCCAGATAGTGTTATTGATTCTTCTAGTTAAGTATGTTGATTCTTGAACACAGCTACTTTATGAGTCTTGGCCGTGACCCAAAGCATTTTGTTTTCCAGTATTACCACCGGATACATAAATGCCACAGACACATAACTGAGTGAACCTTTTCAGATTGTGACTCAGCTTTGCTAGAGTCCCCAATTAGAGGTTTCCAGAGCTCTTAAGCATACTCTTTTTGCTTTTGGACCACGACTTTAACCGCTCAGTCTCAAGTTTTCACTTGACACCTTCACGCCACCAGCACATGGTTAGGGACAGCTTGGTTTAGCCGCTTAGGCCAGGATTTTATCCCTGTGGGCCCTCCTATCCACTGATGCTCAAAGCCTTGGATCCCTTTTTTTCACCCTTGCCTTTTGGTTTTAAGGGCTATTGACTTTTTCTGCTTGCTTTTTCTTTCTCTCTTTTTTTTTCGCATATATCCTTTTTTTCTGCAAGCTTTTCACTGCTTTTTCTTGCTTCAAGAATCAATTTTATGATTTTTCAGATTATCAAATAACATTTCTCCTTTTTCATCATTCTTTCAAGAGCCAACAATTTTAACATTCATGAATCAACAGTATCAAAAATATGCACTGTTCAAGCATTCATTCAGAAAGACAAAAGTATTGCCACCACATCAAAATAATTAAACTGTTTTAAAATTCGAAATTCATGCACTTCTTTTTCTTTTTCAATTAAAAACATTTTTCATTTAAGAAAGGTGATGGATTCATTTTCATAACTTTAAGGTATAGACACTAATGATCATGTAATAAAGACACAAACATAAATAAACATAAAGCATAAAAATTCGAAAAACAGAAAATAAAGAACAAGGAAATTAAAGAACGGGTCCACCTTAGTGATAACGGCTTGTTCTTCCTCTTGAAGATCTTATGGAGTGCTTGAGCTCCTCAATGTCTCTTCCTTGCCTTTGTTGCTCCTCTCTCATGGTTCTTTGGTCTTCTCTAATTTCATGGAGGAGGATGGAATGTTCTTGGTGCTCCACCCTTAGTTGTCCTATATTGGAACTCAATTCTCTTAGGGAGGTGTTGATTTGCTCCCAGTAGTTTTGTGGAGGAAAATGCATCCCTTGAGAGGAATCTCTCCATCTCCTATGACTCGGAGGTGGAAGCTTTTGCCTTCCCTTTCCTCTTTCTAGAGGTTTCTCCGGCCTTTGGTGCTATAAATGGTTATGGAAAAACAAAAAGCTTTAGCTTTTACCACACCAAACTTAGAAGGTTTGCTCATCCTTGAGCAAAAGAAGAAAGAAGAGAGTAGAAGAAGAAGAAATAGAGGAGATGGAGGGGGCTTTGTGTTTCGGCCAAGGGGGAGAAGTAGTGTTTAGGTTGTGTGAAAATGAAGGAGTGAAGATGGGTTTATATAGGAGTGGAGAGGGGGGGGGGTATGGTTCGGCCATGTATGGGTGGGTTTGGGAGGGAAAGTGGTTTGAATTTGAATGGTGAGGTAGGTGGGGTTTTATGATGGATGGATGTCGATTGGTGAAGAGATTATGGAGAAGAGGGTAGGATTTGATAGGTGAGGGGTTTTTGGGGAAGAGGTATTGAGGTGATTGGTGAATGGGTGAAGAAGAGAGAGAGAGGTGGAGTAGGTGGGGATCCTGTGGGGTCCACAGATCCTGAGGTGTCAAGGATATCTCATCCCTGCACCACTTAGGCGTGCAAAATGTCCCTTGCTGCTAATTTTGGCATTAAACACCAGGCTGCTGCCCATTTCTGGCATTTAACGCCAGCTTTTTGCCCATTTCTGGCATTAAACGCCCAGAATGGTGCCAGACTGGGCGTTTAACGCCCATTTTGCTACCCTTACTGGCGTTTAAACGCCAGTAAGTTTCTCCTCCAGGGTGTTCTATTTTTAATACTGTTTTTCCTTCTGTTTTTACTTTTTTAATTGTTTTTGTGACTTCACATGATCATCAACCTACAGAAAATATAAAATAACAAAAGAAAATAGAAAATTAACATAGATAATTAAAGATTGGGTTGCCCCCCAACAAGCACTTTTTTTAATGTCAATAGCTTGACAGTGGGCTCTCATGGAGCCTCACAGATGTTCAGAGCAATGTTAGAACCTCCCAACACCGAACTTAGAGTTTGAATGTGGGGGTTCAACACTAAACTTAAAGTTTGGTTGTGGCCTCCCAACACCAAACTTAAAGTTTGACTGTGGGGGCTCTGTTTGACTCTGTATTGAGAGAAGCTCTTCATGCTT
>NC_029785.2:122700304-122700616 GCF_000816755.2 Arachis ipaensis | reverse complement strand
TTTCTGGCGTTAAACGCCAGTCTGGTGCCCATTTCTGGCGTTAAACGCCCAGAATGGTGCCAGACTGGGCGTTTAACGCCCATTCTGCTACCCTTACTGGCGTTTAAATGCCAGTAAGTTTCTCCTCCAGGGTGTTCTATTTTTAATCCTTCTGTTTTTTCTGTTTTTACTTTTTTAATTGTTTTTGTGACTTCACATGATCATCAACCTACAGAAAATATAAAATAACAAAAGAAAAAACATAGATAACATAGATAAGTAAAAATTGGGTTGCCTCCCAACAAGCGCTTCTTTAATGTCAATAGCTTGACA
>NC_029785.2:122692746-122700197 GCF_000816755.2 Arachis ipaensis | reverse complement strand
AACACCAAACTTAAAGTTTGACTGTGGGGGCTCTGTTTGACTCTGTATTGAGAGAAGCTCTTCATGCTTCCTCTCCATGGTTACAGAGGGATATCCTTGAGCTTTAAACACAAGGGAGTCTTCATTCACTTGAATGATCAATTCTTCTCTGTCAACATTAATCACAGCTTTTGCTGTGGCTAGGAAGGGTCTGCCAAGGATGATGGATTCATCCATACACTTTCCAGTGTCTAGGACTATGAAATCAGCAGGGATGTAGTGGTCTTCAACCTTTACCAAGATATCCTCTACAAGTCCATAAGCCTGTTTCCATGAATTGTCTGCCATCTCTAGTGAGATTCTTGCAGTTTGTACCTCAATGATCCCTAGCTTCTCCATTACAGAGAGAGGCATGAGGTTTATGCTTGACCCTAGGTCACACAGAGCCTTCTCAAAGGTCATGGTGCCTATGGTACAAGGTATTGAGAACTTTCCAGGATCTTGTCTCTTTAGAGGTAATTTCTGCCTAGTCAAGTCATCTAGTTCTTTGATGAGCAATGGAGGTTCATCCTCCCAAGTCTCATTACCAAACAACCTGGCATTTAGCTTCATGATTGCTCCAAGGTAATTAGCAACTTGCTCTTCAGTAACATCTTCATCTTCTTCAGAGGAAGAATACTCATCAGAGCTCATGAATGGCAAAAGTAAATTCAATGGAATCTCTATGGTCTCTGTGTGAGCCTCAGATTCCCATGGTTCCTCATCAGGGAACTCCATGGAGGCCAGTGGACATCCATTGAGGTCTTCCTTAGTGGAGATCACTGTCTCTTCCTCCTCTCCAGGTTCGGCCGTGTGGGTTGTGGTTATGGCCTTGCACTCTCTTTTTGGATTCTCTTCTGTATTGCTTGGGAGAGTACTAGGAGGGAGTTCAGTAATTTTCTTACTCAGTTGACCCACTTGTGCCTCCAAATTTCTAATGGAGGACCTTGTTTCAGTCATGAAACTGAGTGATTTTGATTAGATCAGAGACAATGGTTGCTAAGTCAGAGTGGCTCTGCTTAGAATTCTCTATCTGTTGCTGAGAAGATGATGAAAAAGGCTTGCTATTGCTAAACCTGTTTCTTCCATCATTATTGTTGTTGAAACCTTGTTGAGGTCTCTGTTGATCCTTCCATGAGAGATTTTGAAGGCATTGACTAGCTTTTCCCAAGAGTTCAGGCTTTCTTTAGGTTGTGAGTCCAACCATGTCCTAGCTCTGTCTCTTACAGCAAAAGGGAAGAGCATAAGTCTATAGACTTCAGGGTTAACCCCATTGGTCTTGACAGTGTCACAGATTTGCAAGAATTCAGCTAAAAATTTATGAGGATCTTCCAATGGAAGTCCATGAAACTTGCAATTCTGTTGCATTAGAGAAACTAATTGAGGCTTAAGCTCAATGTTGTTTGCTCCAATGGCAGGGATTGAGATGCTTCTCCCATAGAAGTCGGGAGTAGGTGCAGTAAAGTCACCAAGCACCTTCCTTGCATTGTTGGCATTGTTGTTTTCAGCTGCCATTGTTTCTTCTTCCTTAAAAAGCTCTGTTAGGCCCTCTAGAGAGAATTGTGCTTTAGCTTCTCTTAGCTTTCTCTTCAAGGTCCTTTCAGGTTCAGGATCAGCTTGAACAAGTATGCCTTTATCTTTGCTCCTGCTCATATGAAAGAGAAGAGAACAAGAAAGTAGAGAATCCTCTATGTCATAGTATAGAGATTCCTTGAGGTGTCAGAGGAAAAAAAGAATAGAAGGAGGAGGTATATAGAAGAGAATTTGAACTTATCAAGAGGGATAGAGTTCGAATTGCACCTTGATAAGGGGTGTTAGTCCCTTAAATAGAAGGATGTGAAAAGAGGGGAAGAATTTTCGAAAATAAATTAAAAAGATTTTGAAATAATAAAAAGAAATTTGAAAATTTGATTGAGATTTTCGAAAATTAAGATTGGGAAAGAAATTAAGTGATTTTTGAAAAAGATTTTGAAATTAGAAATTAAAAAAATATGATTGAGAGTTAATTTTGAAAAAGATGTCGTTGAAAAGATATGATTGAAAAGATATGATTGAAAATCAATTAAAAAAAGAAAGTTTTTAAAATTAAAGTTGATTACTCGACTAACAAGAAATTAAAAGATATGATTCTAAAATTTAAAATTTGATCCTTTCTTAATAGGCAAGTAACAACTTGAAAATTTTGAAGTAAATCATTAATAGTAGCAAGGATTTTCGAAAATAATAAAAAAATGGAAAGAAATTGATTTTGAAGAGATATGATTGAAAAGATATGATTTGAAAAAGATTTGATTTTGAAAAATTATAAAAATTTGAAAAAGATTTGAATTAAAAACAAAATCTTCCCTCTAGCGTCATCCTGGCGTTAAACGCCCAGAATGGCATCCATTCTGGCGTTTAACGCCCAAAATCCTACCTTTTTGGGCGTTAAACGCCCAGCCAGGTACCCTGGCTGGCGTTTAAACGCCAGTTTTCCTTCTTCATTGGGCGTTTTGAACACCCAGCTTTTTCTGTTTAATTCCTCTGTTGAATGTTTCTGAATCTTCAATTCTCTGTGTTATTGACTTGAAAAGACACCATTTTGACGTCAGTTGTCCAAACTCGAACAATCCCCGGCAACGGCGCCAAAAACTTGGTGCACGAAATTGTGATCATCAACAATGGCAACAAAGGACTTGGAGCTCTCAAACGTGAATCACACTTTGTCACAATTCCGCACAACTAACCAGTAAGTGCACTGGGTCGTCCAAGTAATACCTTACGTGAGTAAAGGTCGATCCCACGGAGACTGTCGGCTTGAAGCAAGCTATGGTCATCTTGTAAATCTCAGTCAGGCGAGTTTGCATGTAGAACGGAAGTGGTTGTCAGTCACGCATTCATAGGTGAGAATGGTGATGAGTGTCACATAATCATCACATTCATCATGTTCTTGGGTTCGAATGAATATCTTGGAGAAGAAATAGACTTGAGTTGAATAGAAAAACAATAGTACTTGTATTAATTCATGAAGAACAGCAGAGCTCCACACCTTAATCTATGGTGTGTAGAAACTCCACCGTTGAAAACACAAAAGTGATAATGGTGTAAGCATGGCCGAATGGCCAGCCTCCAAGGTCTAAGGACTAAACGTCCAAAGGTCCTATTTATAGAGAACTAGTAGCCTAGGGTTTACAGAAATCAGTAATTAATGCAGAAATCTTCTTCCGGGCCCACTTGGTGTGTGCTTGGGCTGAGCATTGAAGCTTTCATGTGTAGAGACTTTTCTTGGAGTTAAACACCAGCTTTTGTGCCAGTTTGGGCGTTTAACTCCAGCTTTTGTGCCAGTTCTGGCGTTAAATGCCAGAATTCTTGAGCTGACTTGGAATGCCTGTTTGGGCCATCAAATCTCGGGAAAAGTATAGACTATTATATATTGCTGAAAATCCCAGAATGTCTACTTTCCAACGCAATTGAGAGCGCGCCAATTGGCCGTCTGTAGCTCCAGAAAATCCACTTTGAGTGCAGGAAGGTCAGAATCCAACAGCATCTGCAGTCCTTTTTCAGCCTCTGAATCAGATTTTTGCTCAGGTCCCTCAATTTCAGCCAGAAAATACCTGAAATCACAGAAAAATACACAAACTCATAGTAAAGTCCAGAAATGTAATTTTTTTTAAAAACTAATAAAAACTTAATAAAAACTAACTAAAACATACTAAAAACATACTAAAAATAATGCCAAAAAGCGTATAAATTATCCGCTCATCATTACCTCACTGGAAATTCTCTACACTCTGACGTAGAGATTCCCATCTTTTCTTGTTTTCTGTCTATTTATGCACAGAAACAGAGACAAGGAACATCTCTTAGACTTTGATCCTGAACCTGAAAGGACTTTCAGGCGGCGTTTACAACAAGCAAGACTTTGCAAGGCTGCAGAATCCACTATGGATCACAATAATGCTGTTAATGCCGATGTGGCAAATCCGAATGGGGATGATTAACAAAGGAGAGTGCTTGGCTCCTACTCTGCTCCTACTGCAGATCTTTATGGAAAAAGCATTGTGGTGCCTCCTATAGCTGCAAACAACTTTGAGTTGAAGCCATAATTGGTCACCCTGGTGCAACAAAACTGTCAGTATCATGGTCTTCCCCACGAAGACCCAAATCAATTTATTTCTAATTTTTTGCAGATTTGTGATATTATGAAGATAAATGGAGTGAACCCAGAGGTGTACAAACTCATGCTCTTCCCGTTTGCTCTGAGGGATGGAGCAAAGCTAAGGCTAGATTTCCAACCCAAGGAGAGTTTAGATACTTGGGACAAGATTGTTATTGAGTTTCTTACTAAATTTTTCCCACCAAAAAAAGCTGACTAAGCTTAGGGTGGAGGTTCAGACCTTCAGGCAGAAGGATAGTGAAACTCTTTATGAAGCTTGGGAGAGGTACAAGCTACTAATTAGGCAATGCCCTCCGGACATGTTCTCCAAATGGACCCAACTAGATATCTTTTTATGAAGGCTTGGGTGAAATGTCTAAGATGTGCTTAGATAATTCTGCAGGTGGTTCATTGCACAAGAAGAAGACACCAGAGGAGACTATTGAGCTGATTGAATTGGTTGCTAGCAACCAATATTTATACTCATCTAACAGAAATCCTGTGAACTCTGAGACTCCTCAGAAGAAGGGTGTTATGGAAGTAGAAGCTCTTAATGCTATTCTTACTCAGATTAAACTTATGTCTCAGCAAATAAGTCTACTTACTCAACAGATGGGTGGTATGCAAGTCTCAGCTATCAACACCCAAAACTTACCTCAAGAGGTCTCTTATGACATGACAGGTAATTTTGTGCAAAATGATAATTATGACTATGCTCAATGCTCTTCTGAATAGGTCAATTACATAGGGAGTGGTCATAGAAATCCCAACAATGATCCATATTTTAAGACATACAATCAGGGGTGGAGAAATCACCTAAATTTTGGGTGCAGGGACCAACCTCAGAGACCTCAGAATTTCAACAATAATTCTCAGAGCGGCTTCCAACAGAACAATCACAATAACCGCCAATTTCAGTTTCAGCAGCAACAACCACCTCAGCAGGCAAACTCTAAATCCCAAGAAGATTCTAATTGAGAGATGATGAGGAGTTTTGCATAGGAAACTAGAGCATCAATCAAGAATTTGGAGATTTAGATGGGTCAAATAGCCACAAGAGTTAATAAAATTGATCAGAGGACCACTAATAGCCTTCCTGGTAACACAATTCCAAATCCAAGAGAGGAATGCAAGGCTATCACCTTGATTATCCGATCTTCCTCATCTCGTTTCCTTTTTCCATGATTATCCGACCTTTTCATGAGATATCTGTCAAGCCGACCTTTCCTGGCCAACTTTTCTATCACATTTTTCAAGTCGTAACAATCATTAGTAGAGTGCCCATATAATTTGTGATATTCACAGTATTCTCTACCACCCCCCTTCTTGCTCTTGATAGGTCGAAGGGGAGGTAGCTTTTCAGTGTGGCAAATTTTCCTGTAAATATCGACTGGGGAAACTCGTAGGGGAGTGTAAGAATGGTATCTTCTGGGCCTTTCAGACCCGACATCTTCTTTCTTGTTGGGCTCCCTCTCCTTTTCCTTTGACGAGTTAGGGTGCCCGGATCGCCAGTTTGGTTCTCGCAGTCTGGCATTTTCCTTAATATTGATGTATTTTTCTACTCTTTCTTGCACATCGCTCAAAGAAGTCGGGTGCCTTTTCGAGATGGACTGAGAGAAAGGGCCTTCTCGGAGTCCATTTAATAGGCCCATGATCACAGCCTTTGTAGGCAGGTCTTGAATTTCTAGGCACGCCTTGTTGATCCTTTCCATGTAGTCTCTCAGGGGTTCTCCAATCTTCTGTTTTACTCCCAGGAGACAAGGCGCGTGCTTGACTTTGTCCTTTTGGATTGAAAAACGCATAAGGAACTTACGTGAGAGGTCGTCGAAGCTAGTGACCGACCTTAGGGGGAGGCTATCAAACCACTTCATCGTCGCCTTTGTCAAAGTCGTTGGAAAGGCTTTGCAGCGGGTAGCATCAGAGCGGTCGGCTAGATACATCCGACTTTTAAAGTTGCTAAGGTGATGCTTTTGGTCGGTAGTCCCATTGTACAGATCCATGTCAGGGCTTTTGAAGTTCTTTGGAACTTTTGCCCTCATGATATCTTCACTGAACGGATCTTCTCACCCCAAGGGGGTATCTTTTCAGTCAGCGCGAGAGCTCCTACCTCGGAGATTGGATTCTAATCTTAAGAGCTTTTCTTCAAGCTCTTTTCGTCGCTCGACTTCTCTCCTTAGATTTCTCTCCGCTTCTCACTGTCGTTCCAGTTCTTGTTCCAGCTGTTCTAGCCATCCTTGGTGGCCGTGGAGCTTCCCCATGAGATCGGCAGCATGAGGTTGCCCCTCCTTCTCTGGTTCGTGCACTTTAGAGGAGATTCTTCTTGAATCTTGAACGCCTTAGGGGCCTTCTCTATGTTGTCTGCCCGCTCCTTGCAGAGATATTATGGCTCTATCGTTGTTAACTGTATCTTGCTGCTCTTGCTCAGACTCTGATGCAGTATGTCCATCCTCGTTCTGGTCATCCGCCATTGTGAGTTGTTCTCCCAGCTTCCCAACAACGGCGCCAATGTTATGTGGGTAACCTGAGATAGGTGGATTGGGTTTGAAGGATTGGCCCAAATGTTAGAGGAGGTGGTCTCCGACTTGTTCGCATTCGGGAGCCACCGTCCGAGTTGTGTGTTTGAAGGAATGTGGGGTGGTACCTGCAAAGACACTCCGATGCTTAAGTTAGCAAGGGGTTACACAGGTTTAGAGTGTATTGGAAGTTAGTTTTACCTGAGTGTGTCAGTGTATTTATAGGTGATGATCCAATAACCACCATTGGAGTAGTTCCACTTCTGAAGGTGGATAACCGTCCCTTTATCTTAAAGTTGTTGAGATATCTCTTCTAGAAGTGGATGAGAGATTTTAGGAGGCAGTTACTTATTTGAATAAGCGTAATCTGCCAGCTCATGTTAAATCCGACCTCTTTAGAGAGGAGCTTATATCAAACCCGACCTCTTTGAGGGGGTCGGGTAGGTGGTGAAGGCCAACCTTTGGATTGGATCTTTTTGAATTACTGGATCATAAGATTGGGGCAGGACATGAACAAATTTTATAATATTATTTAAGATACATAAATGGTTATATTTTTAATGTGTTCTTTGAAATAATACTTTTTTTTTATTTGCATCAATTTTATCATAATTTTTTTTATTTGTCTGAGACTAAAGTTCTTTCTTTTGGTAATATGTGCGAATAAAAAAACTAGATTTGGTTTAATTTTTGTGAACTATTTAAAATTTATTTCCCATTCAGGAATTGCAAAAATATAATGTAACGTTTAAATTATAAATGTTCTTACTTTAGTTTGAAATGGT
>NC_029785.2:122671527-122692729 GCF_000816755.2 Arachis ipaensis | reverse complement strand
TACTTCAGAAAAGCACAAATTTCTATTTAGTAAATTTTAGGAAATTCATTTTAGACTTAATATTAAATATATTAGAGCACACACTATATATATATTGTAATATGTCTTATTTATTATTCATTAGACAATTTCCTTCCGATGAGAACCTTAACCATAATATTGGCAAAATCGATTTCTTATTCTGCGAGTAATTGGATTGGATCCGGATTATGATGGTCGCAGTTGACATCGAAGCCTTTGAAATTGAATTTCCAGACGTAGCAAGAATCGATGCCAAGGTCGGGTAAGTGGCCGACATAATTGGAGAGGGCGAGACCCAACGGAATGAGTTTCAGTGAATCGACATTGGCCTTTACGAATTTGTAAGCGTAGGAAGAAGGAAGCTTTGAGTAGTGACAGTTTTTGCCTGACCATGGATGAATCTGGGAACTCTGTGTCAAAGGTAACATGGCAGTAACAGGAAAGAATCTATTCAATGATAGCGAACTCAAATTCAATGTTTGATGCCCAGACTTACGAACCACTACGGGTTTGGTGCCAGGCCATTAATCAAGAAAAGGACTACAAATCTATCTCTTATTATGGTGGTGTTTTTTTTGTCAGGTGTTGTTGTGTTAAAGTATTTTTTGGTGACTCGTGTTGTTAAAGTATTTATTTGTACCTTATTAAATCAATAAAAAAATATTCTTTTAATGATTTTTTTTTTAATTTTTTAATATGTTTGACAAATTTTTAATAATAAATATAAAAATATTAAAAAAAAAATATTTTTTTGAAAAATTATAATTTATATTTTTTTAAAAGATTTTTTTATAAAAAATTAGATATTTTTCACGTAATAAATAAACAAAAAAATACTTTTATTTTATTTTATCCAAACATAATTGATAAATAAAAAAATTTATTTTACTTGAAATATGAAACATAAAATTACTTTTACTTTTGTAAAAGATCTTTTAAAAGCCAATATAGAAAAAATAAATAAATAAAACATTAGAAGCAAGTTTAGTTAACAAAAAAATACGCTTTCTATATTGGGTGGGCCATGGGCCAATGTAGAAAAAATAAATAAATAAAACATTTAAAAGCAAAATATTAACATCATTCGGTCTAATTTTGGTAAATAATTTAAATAAGTTTTTTTGAAAAAAAATAAAATATAAGAATTTTTATTAATAGTAGTTTATAAATAAGTTATTTTGTATTTGAATTTTTAATTATAGAAGTATTTATTTTAAAGTTGTAGCGTTTGAATAAATGACTTAAAAAATACAATTTTTTTTACACAAGACAATGATATTAAAATAACGATGATAACAAATACCTTCTAATAAAACTCTAATTCACAATAATCTTGATGGCAATGCCAAATAAATTATTGTGTAGTTAGTGTTTGGTATTTTATTATGTATGATATGATAGGTGAAAATAGAAAACAAATGTAAAATATGTGTCATGTATATTTTGTTGTTGTTTTTTTATTTTTGCTACTTCTACTAGAACTCTCTCCTCCTTTATTTGGATCGAGAACTTGTTGTAACAACTATAAAAAAAATAATAAGCTATCTAAAAACAAAACCACAAGTGAAAAAAAAAAACTGAAATTGAGGTTCCATCCCATACATAATGTTAATACAAATTTAATAATAAAAATAGAGTGATAAAAGGATAAGAAAAACATATAAGAGGGACATATACAGGTGGTTCAGACGAAACATTATGTGAAAATAGTGGTAGAGGGTCAGTACTTACAACAATAAAATATTGCGTGAAAATGGTGGTGGAGGACCAGCATTTTCAGTAGAAACAGGAAACATTTTTTTTACCGAGCCAATAATGAAAGCAGCACAACAGTCTCATTTATTTTGAAGTCAAATTTTTTTAATAGTTGTGATAAAATAACTTATTGTCCATACCCTAACCCAATACTGTAATCCAGGCCCAAGTAAGCCAAAAGATCCAATCCAAAGGTTGGCCTTTACCACTTATCCGACCTCCTAAAAAGAGGTTGGGTTCGACATAAGCCCCTCCCCAAAGAGGTCGGGTTTGACATGAGCTGGCAGATAACACTTATTCAAGTAAGTAACTGCCCCTAAAATCTCTCATCCACTTCTAGAAGAGATATCTCAACAACCCTCAGATAAAGGGACGGTTATCCACCTTCAGAAGTGAAACTACTCCAACGGTGGTTATTGGATCTTCACCTATAAATACACTGACACACTCAAGTAAAACGAAGTTCCAATACACTCTAAACCTGCGTAACCCCTTGCTAACTTAGGCAACGGAGTGTCTTTGCATGTAACACCCTACCACACTAAGCTTTACGCTTAAGTCGTAAAACAGAGGTGGTGTGGTATTATGACCTCTAAAATAAAATGAGTACATATAATAGCAGAAGAATTATAATATGCTAGGAGCCTTGAAGAATAGAGGAAATAAAAATCGCAAAATAAAAGCGCAACGCTCAAGGAACGAGTTAACTTGCGTGCTAAGGAAAACATAACTATTAAACACATGATAACAGAAGTAGGAATAGAGTGCCAAAGATACAAAATGACAAGCTCCTAACTCAGCCCGCGAAGTTAAGACTGGCTGGAGAATATTTACATATATATACATACATATCCAAAATCCAAAGTACATATACATAATCCTGCCTCTCCATAAACCTCTAAGAGGATAAAAAAGAACAAGTTAAGCAGAGAGAAAGCTAAGTACATATTTATATATATCTGTACAACAAAACTACCCAGTAACCCCTCCGCTTTAAGAGTCCAGACGCCTAACGAGATGCCTCTCGACCTGCATCTGAAAAACAACAACATAGTATGGAATGAGAACCATAGGTTCTCAGTATGGTAAAGGTGCCACACACATAATATATAAGGTCCTGGGAATGCCAGAGGCAATCCTAGAACGCCGACACTCAGATTATAGAGCTTAAAGTATTAAATAGAAGCCATAAAAGGTGGTTTTCTAAAAATATTTAATCCTAACTTAACTTAACCTTAAATCTAGGTCCCATACTGCCATTCCTCCATACCTCCAACTCCTTTATGCATTTTCACAGACAAATAAACAGATAAGGCAAACACAAGAAGGTTACAGTTATTACAGGTAACAAATACACATTTAGCATGGCAAGTACATATAGGCACACCCAATTAAAGCACAAGAAAATAATTCAAGTAATATGCATATGATGCATGCCTGTCCTATGGCTGATGAGGCTCATCTGTCGGTTATCCAGCCAACCCGACAAGTTTGAATTGTCCTTAGACTGTCCCCCGACGTGCATCCCCAAGAGTCTATGCATAGCTTTTTCTCAATAATCAATATTGCTCAATGGGGGTAACATTCCCTGAAATTTATATAGTGCCCGGTCACACTTACGTCGTAGGGTCAACAGAGTATCGAGTTTCAACCTGGTACACGTGGTGACAAGCCACGGCACTTGATCCAGGGAATCTCGTATCTCAGATTATTCAAATTCATAAGCCATATAAATAATTCAATTATAATTCATCAACATCCATATCATTCTCAATCGCATCTCATTCATCATTATACGTCAATCATATTCAATCCTTATCCTTCATTATCACACCTCCCATTCTGTCCATCAATAGTTCCAATTCAAAACATAATTCATTTTTTTCTAAATGAATCAAACTTAAAACATGCTCATTTTCTTAATAACTCTAAATCAAACCATATAACCTTTGAATCTAAATCTTTTTAAATAATCATATAAATAAAATCTCTAATTTTTATAAAATTTCGGCAGCATCTCCTCTAAAACTCGGACTTTGCCACCCTTTTCGGGTCCAAACCTGCTTTCTTTTTAATTCAACATAACATTCCTCATCATCATAACAGTCACCACAATAAATCTACCTTAGATCAACAATTATACTCATACAATACTCAAATCCAACAACCAAAATTCAACTAAGGATCATAGTTCACTAATCCTAGGCTTCTAACACAAAATACCTCATTATCACAACAATCTCCACAATAGTTATACCTCAAATCAATAATTCACCAAATCATTAGTTAATCAACAAGCACTAAACCAACCATGTTCATCAACAATAACATTCAACCATAATTCTCTCCAAATTAACATAGCAACATTCACCATCCAAAATTAATAACTAATTATCTAATAAACTTCAACCAAATATATTCATCGACAAATTACTAAACATTAAACATACACCTGCATTCCAACTTATCCTATGGTCGTCTAGCCTAAGTTTTCACAGAACATTATATATTAAATGCAAGAAACCTAAACCATACCTTAGCCGATTTCCACGTAACGACCAAAGCTATTTATTCAAAACCAAGGCAGCCCCTCAAAACTCAACTAATCCGCTTCCTCCAAGTTCCAGTATTCACAATTTCAAGCTCCAATTATTTATTCACAACCTAATACGCATTCATAACACATATATATCCAATTTAATACTCAAAGCTCAAATTCAATGAAAATAAAATAGAATTATCATATCCTCACCTTACCCAAGCTTCACATAAGAAAGAGTGAACGTTTTCCTCAAGCTAATTGGATCCTAAAACATCAGAAATCAAAGAAATTCAACCTTCCCATTAAAAAATCGAAAATTGGGGAAAAAGAGGGCTGAGAGTGATTAAACAAGTTACTAGTGAAATTGTTCCAGTAGAAATGTAGAGCTCGATGCGGTGGACGCGTGGCCGCAAACGGTGCAGCAATCGGAGCTCGGACGGAGAAGTTACGAGGATCGGAACCACCGTAAGGGTTTTTGGCGAGGTTCTCATCCTTCCCTTCCCTAGAAGCTGAAAGCTTCGTTTCTGTTAAAGTGAAGGGGAAGAAAGGCTTTGGGTTCACTTAAAAGGGCTGGTCCGGTTGGACCGACAGCCCGGTTTGGGTCCGGTTCAACCGGTTCGGCCCTTTCGATCCAATTTTGGATCGTTTTCTTCGAAATTAGTGTCAAAATTCTCGTTTCGATGAGCTCTACCCTAATTTAATATAATATTCACATTTCTAATCATTCTTATTAAAAAATAATTTATTGACTAATTATCTACTAATTTAACCGGGGTTTACATTGCAGGTACTTGATAAACCCCATTTTTAGGGTTTATCCTGTGCTTAATCTAGTGGATTTTATCCATTATTCTCACACTTATTCATACAATTTGCATGTTTTACATTTTCCTTCCTGATTTTGTGCTATGATTGAAAACATGCTTCTTTGGCCTTATATTTGCTAATATTAATCCTCTCTTATTTTCATTCGATGTCGTGATATGTGTGTTAAGTGTTTTCAGAGATTAGTACCATCCCCCATTCCTTCACACACACAACTCGGACGGTGGCTCCCGAACGCGAACAAGCTGGAGACCACCTTCCTCTAGCATTTGGGCCAACCCTTCAAGCCCAATCCAACTATCTCAGGTTACCCACGTAACATTGGCGCTGTTGCCGGAGACCTGGGAGAACAACTCGCAATGGCGGATGACCAGAACAAGGATGGACATACTGCATCAGAGTTTGAGCAAGAGCAGCAAGATGCAGTTAACAATGATAGAGCCATAATATCTCTGCAAGGAGCAGACGGACAACATAGAGAAGGCCCCTAAGGCATTCAAGATTCAAGAAGAATCTCTTCTAAAGTGCACGAACCAGAGAAGGAGGGGTAACCTCATGCTGCCGATCTCATGGGGAACCTCCACGGCCACCAAGGATGAAGGAGGGGTAACCTCATGCTGCCGATCTCATGGGGAACCTCCACGGCCACCAAGGATGGCTAGAACAGCTGGAACAAGAACTGGAAGGACAGCGAGAAGCGGAGAAAAATCTAAGGAGAGAAGTCGAGCGACGAAAAGAGCTTGAAGAAAAGCTCTTAAGATTAGAATCCAATCTCCAAGGTAGGAGCTCTCGCGCTGACCGAGAAGATACCCCCTTGGGGGAGAAGATCCGTTAAGTGAAGACATCATGAGGGTAAAAGTTCCAAAGAACTTCAAAAGTCCTGACACGGATTTATACAACGGGACTACCGACCCAAAGTATCACCTGAGCAACTTTAAAAGTCAGAAGTATCTAGCCGACGCCTCTGATGCTATTTGCTGCAGAGCTTTTCCAATGACTTTGACAAAGGCGACAATGAAGTGGTTTGATAGCCTCCCCCTAAGGTCGGTCACTAGCTTCGACGACTTCTCATGTAAGTTTCTTATGCGTTTTTCAATCCAGAAGGACAAAGTCAAGCACGCGCCTAGTCTCCTTGGAGTAAAACAGAAGATTGAAGAACTACATGGAAAGGTTCAACAAGACGTGCCTAAAAATTCAAGACCTGTCTACAGAGGATGTGATCATGGGCCTAGTAAATGGACTCCGAGAAGGCCCTTTCTCTCAGTCCATCTCGAAAAGGCACCCAACTTCTTTGAGCGATGTGCAAGAAAGAGCAGAAAAGTACATCAATATGGAGGAAAATGCCAGACTGCGAGAACCAAACTGGAGATCTGGGCACCCTAACTCGTCAAAGGAAAAGGAGAAGGAGCCCAAGAAGAAAGAAGAAGTCGGGTCTAAAAGGCCCAGAAGATACCATTCTTACACTCCCCTACAAGTTTCCCCAGTCGATACTTACAGAGAAATTTGCCACACTGAAAAGCTACCTCCCCCTCGACCTATCAAGAAAAAGAAGGGGGGAGTCGTAGCAAATACTGTAAATATCACAAATTATATGGGCACTGTACTAATGATTGTTACGACTTAAAAAATGTAATAGAAAAGCTGGCCAGGGAAGGTCGGCTTGACAGATACCTCATGGAAAGGTCGGATAATCATGGAAAAAGGAAACGAGATGAGGAAGAAGAAGAGATCTGCCCCCACGGATCCCGGAACGACATATACATATGATCTCGGGAGGGTTTATTGGAAGAGGACTCACAAAATCATCTCGCAAAAGACATCTGAAGGAAGTTTACCAGGTCGGGAGCGAACTACCCGACCTTCTAACCATCTGTTTCACCAAAGAAGACGGACATGGTATTTCCCACGGACTTGACAATCCGGTGGTAATTACCATGATTCTCGCTAACGCTCATCTACACAGAACCCTGGTGGACAAAGGAAGCTCAGCAGACAACTTGTTTAAACCGGCTTTTGACAAGCTGAGATTGGATGAAAAGGAGTTAAGGTCATACCCTGACACCTTCTTCGAACTGGGGGATACACCAATAAAACTACTGGAATTCATTCCCCTACATACCACTTTTTGAAAGGGAATGAAGTCCAAAACTCTAAGCATCGACTTCATTGTCGTCGATGTAGGCTCGGCCTATAATGCCTTGATAGGAAGAACGACCCTAAATCAGCTTGGAGCAGTGGTATCTACCCCCCCCAATCTTTGCATGAAATTCCCAACACCAGAGGGAATTGCAAGCATCAGGGGAGATCAGAAGCTGGCGAAAAAGTGCTACAATGAAAGCCTAAACCTAAGGGGTAAAGGCAATGAAGTGAACACTATTGAGCTTGGAGACATTCGAGTTAAAGAAAAGTTGCGACCACAGCCCGGAGGGATGACTGAAGAAGTTCATATCGGATAAGAGAACGGAAAAAATACCAACATAGGAGCCAATTTAAAAGGAGATTTGAAGCAGAAGCTGATAAGGCTCCTACAAGAAAATTCTGACCTCTTCGCTTGGAAAGCTTCCGACATGCCCGGGATAGATCCCGAGCTCATAGCACATAAATTGTCAGTATACCCAGGATCTCGACCTGTTCCACAGAGAAGATGGAAGCTCAGTCCTGAACGGGCTCAAGTGATCAAAGAACAAATACAAGCCCTTTTAGAGGCAGGCTTTATCAGAGAAGTTCAAAACTTTTTTCTCTACTAAAGAAAGGATGCCAGTTCAAATGGACTCCTGAATACGAAGAAGCTTTTCAGGAGTTCAAAAGGTTTTTGAACCAACCTCCCGTTCTGACCCGACCTAAAATCGGGGAAGAACTCGTTCTGTATTTGTCTGTAGCTGAAAAGGCTGTGGCATTAACACTGATACGGGAGGATGAGGTCAGATAGCATCCTGTATACGTCACCAGTAAAGTTCTACAAGGCCCCGAGTTAAGGTATCAAAAACTTGAGAATGTTGCATATGGCTTAATAGTGGCATCTCAAAGGCTATGGCCTTACTTTCAAGATCATACAATAAAAATTCGAACGAACCAGCCCATGAAGCAAATCCTTCTAAAAAAAAAATATTGCAGGCAGAATGGTTCAATGGGCTATAGAACTATCCGAGTTCGTCTTAAAATATGAAACTCAGACAGCAATTAAAGCCTAGTGCCTGACCGACTTCATGGCAAAATACGCGGGAGATCAAGAGGAGACATGAAGGTTGTGGTAGGCTTAGAGAAGGGGGTTGAATCTATGCCTTCCTTTTAGTTGCTGTTATTACCCTTTTAAAACAAACTTTCAATTCAGGTTCTATTTGAACTCAGCAGCGGAAATATATGAGACAATTTATTTTTGTCTCATGAATATCAGAAAACAGAACTCAGCAGAGAAGAGAAAAGCTAACACCAGCATGTATCCTGGTTCGGTTGCTGTTCATACACTGGGTCGAGATGACCGAGCCAGGATGTTCAGTAGCAAAGCGACCGACCTCTTTAGGTCAAGCGGACCGACTTCTTTACGAAGAAGTCGGCCAAAGCGACAGGAAAAGCCCAAAGAAGGGCCCAACTCAAGAAATACGACCCAGATCCAAAGGCAGCCCAAGCCGATAAAGACAAGGGCGGTTCCATGGAAGATAAGCTGACCTCAAAAGATAAGATAAGATAAGATAACTAACTTATCTTATCCAAAGAAGGTCACATCTCACTACTATAAATACACTGGAGCACCCAAGTATAACTCATACTCTGATTCTACATAAAAACCTGTTTAATACCCGTGCTAAATTAACCATCGGAGTCTCTTGTAGGTACCCCTCACCCTCCGGTGACGAAGGAATCAGCAGTGCAGCCAGCCAACAAGTTGGACACCATCGCTCCGGCCGCCCCTCACCGGCCGGACACGTCGGCACCGACCAGCACAGAAGATCTCGACCGAGATCGACCTCCAGTTTCAGGTAACCCTCGTTAAATTTCTCATAGTAGGGGTAGACTATTTGATAAAGTGGATTGAGGCAGAACCCCTAGCCAACGCCACCGCTCAAAGAAGCCGGAAATTTCTATATAGAAACATTGTCACAAGGTTTGGGGTTCCATATTCAATAACCACAGACAATGGCACTCAATTCACAGATGCAGGCTTCAGAAAACTAGTAGCCAACTTGAATATAAAGCACCAGTACACCTCCGTTGAACACCCACAAGCCAATGGACAGGCCGAAGCTGCCAACAAAGTCATATTGGCCGGGTTAAAATGGAGATTACAAGATGCAAAGGGAGCTTGGGCAGAGGAGCTTCCACAGGTCCTATGGGCATATCGAACGATGCCACATTCCACCACGAAGGAATCCCCCTTCCGGTTAGCATATGGAATAGAAGCAATGATCCCAGTAGAGATTGAGGAAGGATCGCCTAGAGTGGTTCATTACAATGAGGGAGCAAACTCCCAACTTCAGAGGGAAGAGCTTGACCTACTACCTGAAATCCAAGAAAGAGCTCGGATCAGGGAAGAAGCATTAAAGCGTCGAATGGCTTCCAGATATAATCAAAGGGTAGTGCCGAGAAGTTTCACGGAGAATGATCTCATCCTAATCCAAAATGATATCGGAACAACTCGACCAGGAGAAGGAAAGCTGGCAGCAAACTGGAAAGGACCCTACCGAGTCATAAAAGTACTTGGGAAGGGCTACTACAGACTGTCCGAACTCGATGGACGAGAGCTTCCCATATCATGGCACGCCTGCAACCTAAGAAGGTACTACAGTTAGAAAAGGTAAAAGATCTCATTATTGGATGCACTCTTTTTCCTGAAAAGGTTTTTTAACGAGGCACCAAGTTGAGACTCAGACACTATCTGACTTAAAGGGATGAAAAATTCCCACATATATATATTTGCACTTTCCTTTGAATAAAATATATTTTTTAGATATTCTACAAGATCTCAAGATGCATTAATCTGAAGCATTCATCGTCCGATTATAAAGCAACAGATCGGCGGAAAGTGAAAAACAATTTCACTGCACGATCACGATAAAGATAAAACGTCCGATAAAGGTGAAAACGCGATTCACCTAAAAGACGATCTAGAAATGACAACCACTTTCTACAAATCGGCAAAGATGAACACAGAATAATGTAAGAAGTTATCGAAAGTGATCTAAAAAAGAACCTGACGAGGTCTTACAGATTGCTAAAATAATAACTTAAAGACTGGCCGACGTTAAGAAGTCGGACCAAGTCAACCCAAGTCATAAGTAAACCCTGGAAAGAGGTCTGGCCAACCCTATTAAAGAGGATTACTTTAACTTAGAAGGGCCCGACATGACAAAGTCAGCCCAAAATAAAAAAAGTTATACAAGTAGTCCCTGAAAGAGACCTGACAAAGGTCCAAAAAAGAGGACTACAAAATAACTTAGAAGAGACCGACATAACGAAGTCGGACTCCTACTACTAAAAAAGTTATAAAAGTAATCCCTGAAAGAGATCTGACAAAGATCCAAGAAAGAGGATTACAAAAATAACTTAGAAGAGATTGACCTAACGAAGTCGATCTCCTACAAAAGAAAGTTATAAAAGTAATCCCTGAAAGAGACCTGACAAAGGTCCAAGAAAGAGGATTACAAAATAACTTAGAAGAGATCGACCTAACGAAGTCGATCTCCTACAAAAGAAAGTTATAAAAGTAATACCTGAAAGAGACCTGACAAAGGTCCAAGAAAGAGGATTACAAAATAACTTAGAAGAGATCGACCTAACGAAGTTGATCTCCTACAAAAGAAAGTTATAAAAGTAAATCCCTGAAAGAGACCTGATAAAGGTCCAAAAAAGAGGATTACTAGGAATAACTAAAAAATGAAAGCTACAGCTTGGACCGACAAGAGAAGTCGGACCAACAAAAAGCTACAGCTCGGACAGACAAGAGAAGTCGGACCAACGAAAAGCTACAGCTTGGACCGACAAGAGAAGTTGGACCAAAGAAAGCTCAAGAAGGACCGACAAGAAAAGTCGGACCAAAAAGAAACAAGCGCTAAAAGGGACATGGCTTTACCCAAAAAAGCCACACGACAAGGCTATCGAAATTGTGCAAGACTAACTAAAAAGATTCCACCAAAGACACCAAAAGTTGTCGAACGAGTTAACCCCGAAAGTCGTCCTACCTCAACCAACAGGAGACACCACAAACAAGTCAAAAAGAAGGCCGAAAAGACCTCTCCAATAAATTAAGAAAAGATCGGCATGATAGCATCGGTCAACTATAAATAAACGATAACATAAGAGAAGCCAGTCATGGATCGCTACTTAAAAACAGCTCAAAGAGGCTGAGCAACAAGGCCTCAACATTCTCGAAGCGCATAAAAAAGTTAAGACAGATGCAAGCAAGCATGACATAAAATACCAAGCTTCAGGGTCGGACCCAAAAAGCCTAGAAGCTACTCGTTGTGTTTTAAGGGGTTGCTAAAAGCAACCAAAAAGAGTGTCATCAAAAGATACCAACCACAAAATAAAAAGTTAAAAACCCACAAGCCGGGCCAACTACAACAGATATCCAAAAACTACAGATCAGAAGACTTTTTAATAGCATCAGGAGAAGGAGGGCGAGTCTGAATAGGCACAGCATCTACAGTTCCATCATCCCGATTCAGAATCTGGCAATCCGGATCAGACATAACGGGAGGAACCAAGGAGGTCGACACTTTGACAGAAGGCACTGGGGGAGGTTCAGCATCATCATCATCCTGGTCATCAGGGACAATCTTACCATCCCTCACAACATTGTCCAGGCTGAAGAGAGTAAGGTCGGCCTCAGGAGCAATAATCCGAACCTGCTCCTTCAGGTTCTCATAGGCAGCAGTTACACTGCCAACAAGATGACCCTGGAGCTCGGAGTAATCAGCTTGGGCGTTCTCCAACTCCTCCTTCAGACGCATTCCCTCCTGATAAGATGTGATATAGCTATCCTTATGCCTCAGTGCCGTGTCTTCAGCCAACCTTACAGAGGCAGCCAGAGAGAGGGAACTCGCCTTCTCATTCTCCAGATCTTTTTCCAACTTGGTCACCTTCACTTCCAGCTCCTCCTTCAAGCCTTTCATCCGATCAAACTCCCGGTTGGCCTCTTCCATAAAAGCTTTAGTGGCATGGAGAGGAAGACTTTGAGCAGTTCGATATAGGGCCGCTCCCATGTGTGCCGTCTTGATACTACTCCGAGTTATATAATCAAAATGATGAAGAAGTGACACGTCATCCATAGGGAGGACACCATAAGGACCGATTTGTTGATCTACAAACTCGACCGCATCAAAGTCAGGAGCATCAAGGTTGAAAGGCTCAATTGTTTTTTGCTTCTTACTAGGAGGGGCACCAGAAGCTGCAGCAGAAGATTGTGGAGGATCGACCAGACAAACCCGAGGAATAGGAATTGCTTTCCTCGGTCCGGGAGAACTCGGCACAGGAGGCTTCACTGGAACCTGAGAAGATCCCTCTCCGGCCGCCTTGGCCGAGATGTTTAGAGCAGCAGTTGCCTTCTTCGCCTTTTTGTAGGCCTTCATGGAATCATTATTTTTCGACATCTCTGAAAATACAGAATCAACCACAAAAGACAAGTTACAACATAGGAGAAGAAAAGCTCAGAAGCAAGTATAAAAACAAGTCAGACAGTACCCAAAGCAGTTCGAACCAAAGATAGATCTCTCAAGTATCTCTTCGTATCCAGATGGGGAGGTTTCCCCCACAAATCTTCAAGAACAACTACAAAGGCCCGCTCAACCTCATTAAGCATCTCCCATGTATAACGTGGCATTCTCACATTCTTTTGCCACTCTAGAAGAAAAGCAGGCTCGTCATTTTCATCAAGAAAAAAGGGCGGACCCCCTCAACAGCACGGACTCAGAAGAAATAGTTCTTAAAATCTTTAAACGACTCATCATACATGGCAAAAACTTTATGCCCCTGGGCCGATCTGAAAGAAACTCAGGAAGCTTTCTTTTTGGAGGAACCTCCAGGCTTGGCCGAGACGAAAAGATAAAGGAAAAGAGTTTCAGAAGGTGTTATGCCTAACTCTTGGCAAAGCAGTTGAAATATTTTGATAAAACCCCAGGAATTCGGATGAAGCTGGGACGGAGCAATGTTACATGACCACAACAGGTCGGTTTCAAAAGCAGTAAAAGGAAAAGTAACGTTCAATTGACTGAAGAAGTATTCATAGGCGTAGAAGAAGGGACGCTCCCCCTCGATGGAAGTCGGAAAACAAACTCTCTCATCAGAATCAGGAGCAACAAGCTCATAATCCCCTCAGGGGCACTGTTACCACAAATCCTATGGCGCTTCCTCAGCTCTGTGCAAAATTCAGCATCCACAACAGAAACACACAACAAGACAAGGGAGTCCAGCCAATCGGACATCCCCTCAGGAACTCTAGAAGACATCTCTACAATGTTATTGCGAGAAGACATGAGGCCAACTAATCCTACAAGTAAGAAAAGAAGATGGGATTACTAAAAACATCTCGGACAAGGGAGAAAATAACTCAATACGATACAGGTGAACACACAGAAAAGAAAAACCCCAAGACTCAAACCAAAGTCCTGGGGCATCCTTTGGAGGCAATAATAAAGCAAGGTTTCTAGGAAAAATCTACTCCTCGCACCCCAGCATCTCTCAAAACAAGAAAAGAAGGCTTCAAACAGCAAGCATTTTCCATCAGAGTGAAACACAAAAGTCATCAAAAACATTGCCTTACAGTCTAAACCAGCAAAAATCATCCCCAAACATCAAGCACGCCAAACAGAGACCATTAAAGATACAACCTTTTTCAGAATCAAACAAAAGCAACCTTCAAATAAAGCAAGGAACAGATGCGGATAGCGGTATCAGAACAGAAACAACAAGGAACATGCAAAGCCTTAAAAGCATCAAGCAAAAACAAAAAGGATCATGCAGAAGATGGAGAAACTCCCAGAACGCACATTTCAACAACAATAGGGCACGATGGAAACAGAAAGATCCAAACTTTCTCTAAAGGAAAATCAAAATCAAAACCTCATCACAAAAACAAAGAGAAAGCGCGAAATGGGACTAACCTGGAGACGAAAGAAGCTTCGAGGAAGAAAAATGGAGGCGCAAAAATAAAAGCTGCCCAGAAAATCGCCAAACAAACGCCGCAACACAAGAAAGCAGAAGTGCAAACAAAAAACAGAGAGCGAAGAAAAGAAGTTACGAAAAGGGCGAAGGAGAGAAACCGTTTCTGGGTTTTCAAAATCAAAATAAAGAGCCAAAGGGAAACGTGACAATTAATGTTAAAATTAATGAAAGCATTAAACCCTCGCACGTTCCCAAAGCGCCGATATAAAAGCGCGCGCTTTTAGAGGAAAAACGTTCCACATTCAAAAGCTTCTACAAAGGAATCAACAAAATGCTTGAGTTCGGCTTCACTAGAGAAGGACCGAAGTCAAGAACTCGACCTCAAAAAGAAGACCGAGCTCAAGCAGGGAAACTGTTCATACCCTGGGTCGAGATGACTGAGCCGGGATGTTCAGTAGCAAAGCGACTGACCTCTTTAGGTCAAGCGGACCGACTTCTTTATGAAGAAGTCGGCCAAAGCGACAGGAAAAGCCCAAAGAAGGGCCCAACTCAAGGAATACGACCCAGATCCAAAGGCAACCCAAGCCGATAGAGACAAGGGCCGTTCCATGGAAGATAAGCTGACCTCAAAAGATAAGATAAGATAAGATAACTAACTTATCTTATCCAAAGAAGGTCACAT
Source organism: Arachis ipaensis (assembly GCF_000816755.2). NCBI lineage: Eukaryota > Viridiplantae > Streptophyta > Magnoliopsida > Fabales > Fabaceae > Arachis > Arachis ipaensis. The sequence goes on along the minus strand of NC_029785.2, from coordinate 122,677,808 downwards.
CTCACTACTATAAATACACTGGAGCACCCAGGTATAACTCATACTCTGATTCTACATAAAAACCTGTTTAATACCCGTGCTAACTTAAGCATCGGAGTCTCTTGCAGGTACCCCCCACCCTCCGGTGATGAAGGAATCAGCAGTGCAGCCAGCCAACAAGTCAGACACTATCGCTCCGGCCGCCCCTCACCGGCCGAACACGCAGCACTGACCAGCACAGAAGATCTCGACCGAGATCGACCTCTAGTTTCAGGTAACCCTCAGAACAGTTGCCTTGTGCTATGCAACCTACATCCAGTCTCCTCCATAACTATGGAAGAATTTCACTATAGTTAACAGTATTACATACACCAATTTCACAGGATTGACCAAATCCTTTCACACTCAAGTTCTAACCTAACTTGACATTGGCTATGCTAATACCTAACTAATCACTCTTAGTGCTAACCCAACTAAGAAAGGGATACCTCACTGGTACAAGATACAAGACATAAATATAACTAAAGAAATCTGAAAATAACTCTAGGCTTTTCTCTCAAGTGTATCACTCAGCCTTTTTCCACTCATGACTTTTACTTGAGCTTTCTCACAATGCCTTTTCTCACAAGAAATTACAGAAAGATAAACATAGAAAAGTACATCACAATCTGTAAAACATGAAGGAGATTGACTTCATCAGCAGCCTCTTTGCTATGTGCAAAACCAGATTCGCAAACCTCAGATACAGTTCTTCAGTATTGGCCGAATGCTTCTTTGAAAGAAAGCATTATCCAAGTAGAGGAACTTCTTTGCAGAACACTATTCTCACACTCTGGTTTTTCTCTCCTTACTTCTAAATGAGTAGAAAGTCTTTTTTTATCCCCTTGCATATTCCTGGGTTCTTCTTCCAAGGTCAACACCTTGAGCCTTGAGCTTCACCAACCCACTGATTCACTTTTTCACCTTAATCCCCAGAGTAGAAACTCTCCTTCTGACTTCCTCATCTTGACCGAAAGCCATAAAGCAGTAACCATAGAAATCTTCTCATGGTCAACTTGATCTTAGCCATTAAGAAACTACTTGGTCCCCAAGTATCATTCGTGACCGTAGATGTACAGCAGAATAGGGCAGAGAACAACTTTCCCTTGTATGCCATTTTCGGACTTGTAGAGAGTTTGGAAGAAGAGAAGAAGATCTGATGCATGCAAGAGGAAATGTGTTACCTTTAACCTAAGCTTGATTTGGTTTGGATTTTCTGATTAGACTTCTATATTTCAAGCTTAATCCTTCTCTCTCTTACTTCTTTGGTGATTTGCTTAGGGAAGAAGCTCTCTCTCTTTCTCTTTCTTACTTTTCTGAAACTCTGATTTGACTAAGGCAAAGGAGAGAGGAAAGTTGCTTTGGTAAGAGCAAGATGGAGGGAATTGAACTCAACTCGGGCTTGGATTGGGTTCTTCTCAAGTTCAGCCCATTGGTGCCTTGCCTTTGCTTCTTTGAAGAATTTTGCTTGAGATGAATGACTTGGGCTTGTCTTTATTTTCTCTTACCATTCAGCCCATTAGCAGATATCTTTTATTTGATGTTAGGCTGCTGCAACACTTGTTTTTGGCCTGCATCACTTATCAAAAATAATCAAAACTAATTGGGTGAATAGCCCACTAATCAAATATTTGTCATCATCAATTTTATTAGTTAATTTCTTAACTCAACAAGACATCCACAACTTGGGAATTGTATGTGGACGGTTCTTCCAATAAAGCCAGAAGCGGCGCAGGCATAATACTGGTCAACCAAGAAGGAACCCAAACAGAAGTCTCCCTAAAATTTGAATTTCCGGCCTCCAACAATCAAGAAGAATATGAAGCCTTGATTGTCGGATTGAAGCTAGCAGAAGAAGTCGTTGCGACCAAAGTAGTGGTCTTCAGTGACTCTCAAGTAGTGACTTCTCAAATCAATGGAGAGTATCAGGCCAAAGACCCAAATATGAAAAGGTACTTAGATAAAACTTTGGAGTATCTCAGGCGATTCTCAGAGACCGATGTCAGACACATAACTCGGGATCTTAACAGCAGTGCAGACGCCCTCTCCAAATTTGCAAGTACCAAGCCAGGAGGAAATAACAGAAGCCTGATCCAGGAAACTCTCCAAGAGCGCTCTGTCACGAAAACAGAGGCTAAACAAGATGTCCTAGAGGTATCTGGCTTAGACCTCGGGTGGATGAGCCCATTAATCGAATACATAAAATTTGACATCCTACCCAAGGAGGAAAAAGAAGCCAAGAAAATTCGAAGGGAGGCACAAAGTTACATCTTGTTGAAAAATATCCTCTATAGAAGAGGAATATCCACACCATTGCTGAAATGCATCCCGACCTCAAAGACAACAGAAGTTTTGGAAGAAGTGCACAGTCGCATCTGCGAAAATCATCTCGGAGCAAGGTCTCTAGCCAAAAAAGTTATTCGAGTCGGATTTTACTGACCGACCTTGTAGAAGGATGCTACCGACTTCGTGAAGAAATGTCAGCCATGCCAAATGCATGCTAACTTTCATGTTGCTCCCCCCAAAGAGCCCATCAGCATAACTTCTCCGTGGCCTTTTATAAAATGGGGGCTGGACCTACTCGAACCTTTTCTCCAAGCGCCTGGACAAGTATAATACCTCATAGTAGGAGTGGACTACTTCACGAAGTGGATTGAAGCAGAGCCCTTGGCCACCATCGCAGCTCAGAGAAGTCGGAAGTTCCTCTTCAATAATATCATTACCAGGTATGAAATTCCCCATTCAATCATCACGAATAATGGTACCCAGTTCACCGACTCTACATTCAGAAACTTGGTAGCCAGTATGAAGATCAAGCACTAGTTCACCTCGGTGGAGCACCCACAAGCAAATGGGCAAGCTGAGGCAGCCAATAAAGTCATATTGGCCAGATTGAAGAAAAGGCTTCAAGATGCAAAGGCGGCTTGGGTCGAGGAGCTCCCTCAAGTGTTGTGGGCCTATTGAACCACACCTTAATCAGCTACTGGATAAACACCCTTCCGACTTGCTTATGGCATAGAAGCCATGAGACCAGTTGAAGTCAACGAGCAAAGTCCAAGGGTGAGATTCTATGATGAGGTCGGAAATCTCAGGGCACATAAAGAAGAGCTCGAACTACTCACTGAAATCCGAGAACAGGCCCAGATAAGGGAAGCAACACTCAAGCAAAAAATGACGAGTAGATACAATAAGAAAGTCATTCGTAGAAGCTTCACCTCAGATGACTTAGTCCTGATTAGGAATGACATCGGCGTAAACAAATTAGGTGAAGGAAAGCTCGCTACAAATTGAAAAGGGCCATATAAGATAAGTGAAGTCCTTGGAAAGGGATATTACAAAGTACCTGACTTAAACGGCACCGATCTCCCCAGATCATGGAATGCCTCCAACATGAGGAGGTATTATAGCTAGAAGCAAACTTCGCTCCCTGATGTACTCTTTTTTCCAACTTCATGGTTTTTTCCCAAAAAAAGGGATTTTTCCTGAAGGGGGTTTTAACGAGGCATCAAAGCGGGGATTCAGGGTTAAAAGTTAAAAACCCCTTAGTAGCTAAGAAAAATTCTGTAAAAGTCACCTCCATCAATCAATAAGCATTTATTTTATCTCTTCATAATTTCATTAGTATTATTATTCTACGAAACGCACCGATTTAAGCTCGAAAAAGCGTGAAAATCCTTTGACCGACCTGAGTGGTCGGCAAGATAAAACAACGAGGTACAAATCAGTGTAAAGATGTTATAAAAGGTGATCATGATAACTCGGAAGTAATATCGCTAACGACTCACAAGTCAGAAAGCCCGAGAAAAACACAAAATGCATCGCAAAAATTGAATGTTTAAGTTTGAAATAATGGATCACAAAGGAGATACAAAAACCCCTCAAGGATAAGCGAAGGCTTTCTCAAGTTTTTAGAAGAATTTTTGACAATAATTGTCTAACTTAGACAAAACAGCCCACATGACGAAAATATTTTTCTTCACAAACATAAAAAATCGAAGGGTTTTTCGTAAAAACCTCATAAAGATAAAAGCCCCGAAACACCCGCAGGTGTGCATAATCAAAATATTTTGCAAAAAGGGAACTTTAGGAGTTGGAACTTCAGAAGAACTCGGCAGGAATCCTCCCTGTTGCTCCACCTCACAGGGAGGAGACTCAACAATTCATTGCCCACGAGTCTTTAACTCAAAATCAGTTTCAGGACGAGGAGGAGAGACGATTGCACCATGAATGACGACTTTGTCAGGATGGAGGGGTGAAAGGTCCAAGTCAGGAGCGATAACCCCGACTTGCTCCTTGAACAACCTGAAGGCTTCCTCCGAGCTCTTATCAATCGAATCCTCCAGGTCTTGATAGGCCTCCCGATTCAGCTCCAGCTGCTTCTATAGATCAAGATTCTCAAAAAAAATCCTAACATAATTCTACTCCGCCTTCTCTTTCAACCCCTCAGTCATAACACACTGGCCCATCAATTTTTTCTCCCTCTCCTGGAGACGGGCAAGCTCCTCCTACAACTAGGCATTCTCCCCCTGTAGCCTCTTCTCCTATTCCTGATATAAGACAATCCTCCCCTCAAGATCCTCTACGAATTTCCTGGAAGCACTTAAGGAAGTCTTGTCCAAAATATCAAGAAGAGAGGAACAAACCCCGGCAGCTCGAATCCCCCCTCGAATAAGAACCTGAAGATGATTTTGAAGAGAAGCATCATCCATAGAAAACTGACTATGAGGGATGATGTGCTTTTTGCAAATTTGTGACCATCAAACCCGGCCTCTCCAGCTATGGAGGAGTCAGATTCTGAGGTCTTGCGCTTCTTCTTCTCAGGTTTTGAAGAAGGATGAGCTTGGGGAACAGAGGTAGGAGGAGGAAGAGAGGAGGTAGTAGTAGGATTTACCAAGATTAGCCTGGAAGAAGAGGTTCCCAAGCCAGATCCCTGGGAGAGAAGAGTCTTTGAAGCTCCGATCTTTGCAGCATCAGCTCGGGCACGAGCCTTCCTCTTGGCCTCCTGGACCTTTTGGTAGGCAGCACTCGATCCACTCTTCACCATTTCTGGAAGGAAGACCAAAAGCAATTAGTATACAAGCCATATAAATACTAGTCGGAAGATATTGCAAATGGTGACAAAACAAACCAAAAAACTACCTAGCTGGGTCCTCACAAAACTCGGAGAGCCTAGAAGGAACTTCTTGGTATCCAGATTTGGAGCACGCCCCAAGCCTCTCGAAAAAATTCGACAATAGCCTCCTCTACCTCATCCAAATCGGTCAAACTATATTTTTTCTACAGGGGATGCCTCCAACCAAAATAGGGGAAATCGGGGTTTATTGTTATCATTCAAGAAAAAAGGGTGATGGCCCTCTATAGCTTGGACCTTAAAGAAGAAGTTTATAAAGTCATGAAACGACTCATCAAAGATTGAAAAAACCTTCCAACCTTGAATAGCTCAGAAGGATACCCACTGTTGCTTGTTATTCTGAGCACTAAATGGTTTTGTCAGATCGAAGAGATAGAAAAAGATCTTTAAAGAGGTCGAAAAATCCAGCTCTCGACTGACAAGTTGGTAGATCTTAATGAAACCCCAACAATTAGGATGATGCTGGGTAGGAGCTACCCTGCAATGAGACAGTATCTCCACTTCGAAGTCGGAGAAAGGAAAAGTAACCCCTAGGCGGGTGAATAGACAATCAAAATCAGCAATCCTCCCACAACAAACCCAGTCCTCAGGATCCGGGGCCACTAATTCATACTTGGGCTCATCATCATCAACACTACAAATCCTATGGTGCTTCCTAAGTTCAGTTATTAAAACATCATCTACTAAGGGATGCTTATATAAAACGGAAGAATCTACCCATCGCAACAAAGCTTCAGGAACACAGGAAGACATTTTCAAAAATAGGGAGCGTAGATAAAAGCAGTAAAACCTTTAAAGAAAAATAAAATCATCAAAAAATAGAGCTCCCAAAGACAAGACAGTTTCTTCCGAAAGCAAATAAGAAAAAGAATCACCAGGCGACAACAGAAACAATTTCTAAAGAATGTGCAAAAATCCTAAAGTCTCGCATTGCAAATAAAGGAACAGTAAAGCCATAAAAATTCCCTCAAACACGCAAGTACACCAAGCAGAAATAAAGAAAGCACTACACAAATGACAAGGGAAGGTAAAAAAAAGAACCAACCTTTCCTGTAGAATCGAAGAGAAGCAGTCACAAAGCACTCGAGAACAGAAGACCGAAGGGAGTTTTTGAGTGAAAAAACGAAAGAGT
>NC_029785.2:122652403-122671453 GCF_000816755.2 Arachis ipaensis | reverse complement strand
GGGAAAGAAACTTCGAAGAGAAGACAAAAGAAAACAAAGAAAGAAGAGGGAAAAGTATTTATAACAGACCAGGGGCACAACAGTAAAAGGATGCAATCATTAAAGAGATGCGCCGTTACCAACGTAACTGCCCCCACGTGTAAATGCAAAATCCCAAATGGACGCGACGTTTGATTAGACGCAACGCTTGAGAATTCAAAATCATGTCGATTTTAAACTGAAATCATGTCGTTTTCCGACTTGATTGAACCCGAGTTCAATAAATACTCGAATCCAACTCATGGGTAAGAGATCAGACTCGATTAGGGGCACTGTTCATACCCTAGCCCAATACTATAGTCCAAGCCCAAGTAAGCCAAAAAGGCCCAATCCAAAGGTTGGCTTTTACCACTTATCCGACCTCCTAAAAAGAGGTCGGGTTCGACATAAGCCCCTCCCTAAAGAGGTCGGGTTTGACATGAGCTGGCAGATAACACTTATTCAAGTAAGTAACTGCCCCTAAAATCTCTCATCCACTTCTAGAAGAGATATCTCAACAACCCTAAGATAAAGGGACGGTTATCCACCTTCAGAAGTGGAACTAATCCAACGATGGTTATTGGATCATCACCTATAAATACACTGACACACTCAGGTAAAACGAAGTTCCAATACATTCTAAACCTGCTTAACCCCTTGCTAACTTAGGCATCAGAGTGTCTTTGTAGGTACCACCCCCCATTCATTCACACACACAACTCGGATGGCGGCTCCTGAACGCGAACAAGCCGGAAACCACCTTTCTCTAGCGTTTGGGCCAACCCTTCAAACCCAATCCACCTATCTCAGGTTACCCACGTAACACTTATCAAAAAGGAAAGAAATCATATTTTTCTACCTTTAATTTTCAAAAGTTCTGAACTAACTTCTCGGGGAAGTTAAAAACATTTCTCAATAATAGTACCAAATGCCTAATATGAATTTTCATAATTTAAAAGAAAAAAAAAAGCTTTTGCTACTTCTCAATCAGACTCAATTAAAGTAAAAAAGATTTGTGTTAATTCAATCAAAGTAAAAAAAATTGTACTAAACACTAATTGATTGATCATACACACTGGTCAATGAAACAATAAGCATGCACCTTAAATTAAATATAGAATTTACAAGAATACATAAAATATAGAGTAATTACCTAAATACACAACGTACCACATCTTAAATATAGGCATATCTCGGGTACTTAGACCCCATCTTATGATGCAACGACGGCTGACTTATCTTGGGTGCCATGTCACGTGAGAAAACGGATACTGAGCATCCGAGATGTGTTCAAACATTGATTAGGGTAAGTATCTGAGATAAGCTCAAACGTGTAAAACGGGTCACAACACCCGAGATATAGTCAGAAGCATATATAAGACAACAACAGCCGAGATATGTATATTATGGTCTAGGTGTCTCTGCACCCTAAATATCTTAGAGAAAAATTATATATATATTCTCTCATCCTCTACCATACCCTCACAATTCACAATTCATTCTTTTCTCTCTTCTCTCTCTGTTTATCCTTCAACTTTGGTCGCATTGAGAATAATCAGTTCTTTTTGTTATGATTTATCCCAATAGGATAATAAAAAATGGTGATGAGAGTGATTTTTTATTCTAATTCAACTGTGGTATTGCGCACTAATCGTGTTGATATCCTACATACGCTAAAAACGGTCATATTGAGCAATATAAAAGATCTAAACTTCTTAAAAATAATAAACCAATCACATGTGCTACTAATAATTTAAGTACATAATATATAGTGATACAAAAAAAACCATATATACTACATAAATTATGACCTAACTACTAATGTTGGCCGCAATAATGGTCTAAGTGGTGTCCCGTCCCACATCTACGAGGACGTGTCAGTAGGGGTGGCAGGAGTACCCGAACCCACGGGTACCCGATCCTCTTCCTCTTCAGCCGCAACCCTCTTCCTCTCCCGCCGAGCCTCTCACCGTCGTGACGCTACCATCCTCCGAGCCCCTCGCTCACTTCCTCTTCCTCTTCAGCCGCAACCCTCTTCCTCTCCTGTCGAGCCTATCACCGTCACGACGCTACCATCCTCTGAGCCCCTCGCCGAGTCTTCATCTGCTGAACAGTGAACCCCTCGCTGTGTCATTGCACTGCCGTCCTGCGCTACCGAACCTCTGTGCTGCCCTCTTTGTCGCCGTCTTCCTCCTCTAGTAATTGGTAAGTTTCCCCTTTCTCTATCTCACATTATGCTCTCTCTGTTTTTTCTTGTAAGTGCTTGATCGATTTGAAATTGTTCAGATTTTGTGATTGTTCATATCGCATTTGGTGAGCCAATAATTATAATAATCGCCATATTAGTTTTATCATGTCTGTATAAGTAACATAACCAGCCCGTTTTAAGCTAATTTCAACATTCAATTAATAGTTTGGTAATGCTTATGAATATTGCGTTGGTGATGCTTATGGTTTCATTCAATCATTGTATTCCTAAGTTTGGAATTAATAATAGTTTTGTTTAGGAGCATTCATGTACCAATCTGAGGGTTATTTATTTATGAAATTATTGAACATAATAATATATTTCATATCTTTTAGTTTTCTTCATATATCTTTTATATTTTCCTAGTAGTTCTATGCTATTCTTAAACATTCTCACCAATTTAATACTGTTCTCACCAATCTGAACATCATTCTTTGTTTCCATTATAGAGTTGCTATGAAGGAATTATAGGTTTTCCTTTGGCACCTTTTACATGCTCTGGAACTTAAAAAGATTCAGCAGCTGTAACTGTTTTTTGGATATTTGTGATGAATTATTTGGTTGATAAATGAAAAACCATAAGTGGAATGATTCAAAGGGATTCAGATTTTTAATGTTTTAGTGAATAGTGATGTGAACATGATTAATGACTAGATACCTATATAGCACTGGAATGTTCATATTAACCTATCATGTCATGAGTTATGATAATTTAATCCACAGCTATGACAGTCTTTCAATTCTTAAATTTTGCTTTGTGTTTTTTGAATTGTTTTCTCTTGTTGTGATTGAAATTTTGTGGTTTATTGAATTGTGGACAAGAATTTGTTACTTTATTGTTGTGATTCATTCTCCACATTTATATATCTCTAGTTTATATACTCTGTGTTTTCAATGTAGGTTTGTTAAGGTAATTTTATGGCTAGCAATGCTAGAGAAGATACACAAAGTAATAATGTTGCTCCGACCGATAATGAAATTGAAGTTGAGAGTAATATTAATCCAACTTTAGAAACTCCACAAGCAACGGATAATAATGCCTTGAATCCAGAAGGATCAACTCCTGTTAAAGGTGATAATAAGGCTAATGTTAAGAGTGCTTATTGGGAGTATTTTGATCATTTAGAAGTTGAAGGTGAATGGAAGGCAAAATGCAAATTTTGCAAGAGTGTGCTTAATGCAAATCCGAAGAATGGTACCAAGTCACTGAGAAACCATGTGGACCGATATTGTAAGAGAATAAAAGTGGCGAACTCAAGGCAATCATCAATTGTTGAATCTCTAGCAAAACAAGCACAAGTGCAAAAAGTAAATGAAGATGGCTTTGTGTTTGACCCTTCAAAGATAAGAAAGTGTGTCACCGAAATGACTGTCCTGCATGAGTATCCTTTGAGTTGTGTGGACCACCATGGGCTAAGGCGAGCGTTTGCATCAATGCAACCAACATTTAAAATGCCTAGTCGCAACACGGTCAGGAAAGACATCTTGAAGATGTTTGGGGATGAGAAGCTGAAGTTAACTCTTCAACTAGATGAAAATGATAGTAGAGTTGCGATAACTAGCGACATGTGGACTTCCAATCAAGAAAAGGGTTACATGGTTGTCACAGCTCACTATATTGATAGTTCGTGGAAGTTGAAAATGCGCCTATTGAGGTACTTCAAAAATTTCGTAAACTTTTATACATTGTGTTGTCTTTGTACGTTGAGCTTCATTAATCTAAAATGCATGCATGTTTGTTCTATTTTTCAGCTTTTGTTATGTTCCTTGTCCCCATACAAGTGAAGTTCTTACTCAAACATTGATGAAAATATTATTAGAATGGAATGTTGATAGAAAACTGTCTACTATTACATTGGATAATTGTTTCACTAATGATGCTATGATAGATGAACTGTTGGGGTGTCTAGATTCTTCATTCTTGATGTTGGGGGATAAATTGTTGCATATGCGTTATTGTGCTCATATATTAAATTTGATTGTGAATGATGGTTTGAGTATAGTGAAGGAAAGTATTGAAAAGATTCATAGTAGTGTATTGTATTGGACTGCAACGCAGAAAAGGAACAAAATTTTTGTGAGTTTGTGTGCTAAAACAGCGATTCCATTTACTAAGAAATTGGTTCTTGATTGTCTGATTAGGTGAAACTCAACTTATTTGTTGTTAGAAACTGCATTGTTATATAGAGCTGTCTTTCCTAGGTTAAGGCAGAAAGAACCCCAATATAAAACTGTGCCAGGTAATGAGGAGTGAGAACTTGCCAAGGAAATATGTGATAGATTGAAGTTGTTTTATGATGTTACTCAGCTGTTTTTTGGTTCTAAATTTTCGACGGCCAATCTTTACTTTACTTTGGTTTGTAAAATAAAAGTCTCATTGGATGAATGTCAACTTTCTAGTAATTCTTTAATTGCTAATATGGCATCTAGCATGAAGAAGAAATTTGAGAAGTATTGGGATGAGATTTATGGCATTATGGGTGTTGCTGCTGTTTTAGATCCTAGGTACAAGATGGTTGGAGTTGAGTTTCAATTTGAAAAAATATATCCAGATCCAATAGAATGTTCCAAGCAAGTTGACAGAATTCATCAGTTGTGTAATGAGTTGGTTAATGAATACAATCAAAAAATGAGTTCTGATATGTCACATATTGGTACAAAGAAAGTTGATGAAAGTGGAAATACAAGCATATTTGGGGGTGATAATTATATGGTGTATCTTAAAAGAAGAAAAATGACAAGGGGTTCATGTATAAATGTTGAGTTTGATCATTATCTTGAGGAGGAAATTCATCCTCCAAATGATCCTAACTTTAATGTTTTGAAATGGTGGAAGAACAATCAAATGAAATTTAAAGTTTTGGCAAAAATAGCCAAGGATATATATGCCATTCCAGTATCCACTATTGCTTCTGAATATGCTTTTAGTACAAGTGGTCGTGTAATCTCTCCTCATCGCGGAAAGCTCAAAGAAAGCATAATTGAAGCTTTGATGTGTGGCCAAAGTTGGTTGTGGACAGCTTTAGGGAATAAAGGTGATATATTACTTAATATTCATTTATGTTAATTTTTTACATCATAGTAATTAATATATTAATTGCTATCTCTTTTGATTTTTAGGTTTGAATCTTGATCTTCAAACCTTTAATGATAATGAAGATGTGGAAAGTGATCAAGAATAAGGATTGAAGACTTTTTTATATTTTAATGATGTAATTTCTTTATGTTTGTATTTTAATTTAGTTATTTGACATTGTATGAACTCTTTTTTAATTTTAAGTTATTTGACATTATATGAATCTTATGTTTGTATTTTAATTTAGTTATGAATTTTAAGTTTGTATCTTGATTTATATATGAATGTGTAAAATTTAAAATGTTATTTACTTTTTATAGGGGCGGGGCGGGTACCCGTGGGGGCGGGTTAGGGTAGAGTAGCCTACTACCCGCGGGTAGGGGTGGGGCGAGTAGTAGTGGAATGCAGGCTGAGGATGAACAACTAAGTGGCTCGCAGTGGGAGATGTCTACTATGGTGGTGGTGGTAGTGGTACTGCTCCATGCATGTGTAGAGGCGGCGATGGTGGAAGCGGTACTGATCCAAACTATGCAGCGGTGCAGAATGAGTGGCACGTGTGTGTCAACATTGTAGACCCCAAGATAACTGCCTACAATGATCAAAATTCACCAGCAACGACAGCCACTGCCATCTCAAAAGAACAAGTGTAGCTGACTTATCCGTGAAAAGAAACTCCCGATAAGCATCATCAAGTAGCACCTAGCGTACTTATAGAGTGTATCCAGATTTGTCCTAGCTGGAATGTGTGAAACCCTGTTCCTCAGATAGGTCTTTCTCAGACCGAAAACCTGCTTCCCTCTCTGGCTATGGTGGTGGCTTGTCGCCAAGTAAATCCTCAACCCACTCCCACGTGGATGTGTCCATGATAGTGCTAAAAGTCTTTGGTACAACTCCAATCGGCTCACCTTTAGTGTGTAGACCAAGATGGTGGGCAACATCTTGAAGCGTAATGATGACCTCACCCCATGGAAGGTGGAAGCTGTGGGTCTCAAGCTTCCACCACTCGACAAATACAGAGATCAAGGAATTGTCAAACATGAAATCTCTCAACTCTATTGCATGTCCAAATCCCGCCTCCCTAATATAAGACAATAGGATGTTCGACGGGGGAGACCCAAGATCACACGACGTGACAATAGTAACCGAGACCTCTGCAATAATCGCAACATTTACTCTCGCAAATTAATCTTGTCTAACCCAATATCTAACACATTAACTAAATTAATAAAATATAAATACATAAATTAATTATTTACTGAAAATAAAAAAAAAAATTAACTTTAAAATTCAAAACTTTAACTATGTGTTAAATCACATTCAGTCAGTTGATGTCTCCGTCACAAACATATTATTAATTTATGAAAACCTTAAAAAAAAAGTCAAATTAAGTATAGCTATATGTCTAATCTGGTATAGTAAGAGACAAAAGACCCTTCAAACATCAGTGTATGTTAACGAATGTAATCATAGGAGCATTTGGTTCTTTTATTTGTGTTATTATTATTATTATTAAAAAAGTAATCGAGTAAAAATTATTTCTCTTTTTTCTTCTTTCTCCTTCACCTTCTAGAAAAAAACAATGTAACATACCAAAGTCATAAATGAGTTCAATGTATATAACACAACATATAATGGAGAAAAATAACCGTACCAATTAATATGATCAAATAATTCTACTAGTAATCTATAATTTATGATAATTTTTAATCAACCCTCTCATAAATAAAAAATAAATTATTCTTTATGATTTTTTTTAATAATTATTTGAGGAATTCAATTGTTCAACCATAATTAACACTAACCATCTATTAAATTTGTATTAAGAATTAATTAACTAGTTCGTTTGATGTGTGGCGAACTGACAATAGCAAATAGATATGAAACGCTGGTGGAGTTGGTTCCGACCATCACTAGCAAGGACGGATTTACTCTTACAGCTGTGGAGGCAAGTGCTCCCACTATAATTTAAAATTTTATTGATTAGTATATAATAATAATATTTATTTGTTCTTACTAAATTATTAAATTTGATCTCACAATAATTTTTTATTCAACTTTTGACACTTGATAGTCAATTTGAGTATTTCATATTAGATATCTATTATAATGATCAAATTTTAAATTTAAATAAGATTGGTGTTCTTTCTTAGAAATTGACTCGAAAAAATATTATCTATCCATTTGTATTTCTTCTTTTAAAATTAGCTTTAGTTTTTGAGAAAATTTCACTCCCCTCCCCTGCGAGATGCTAAAATGACACTCCCCTCCCCTCTATTTTATAAATGTACATTTTTCTCCCTTCTAACTTTTAAAAAACCTCTTCTTTAATCCATTTTAAACTTTTTGTATTAACTAATATTAACTTTATCCATTTTTTAAGAAAAAATAAATTATTTTTAAAAAATACCATTAACAAAAATTTTAGTTTTTATCATTAAATTTTGCTTACCAAAATACTCTTTAATAAATTATTTTTTATTAATTAAATTGTATTTTTAAAAAATTCAATAATTATATTATTTTTTAAAAATATCTTTCAATAATTTTTTAATTATTAAATTCTAATTTTTTATGTAAACTTAATATTTTTATTATAAAAATTATTATCATATTATATATATTTTGTTCCCAATATCAAAATTTTCTAGATCCGTCATTGTTTATTAGACAATAACATGAATGCATACAAAGGAATGAGGAAAACAAATAATTGAAACTGATACGGATTTATGTGCCGATCATCTTACAGATCAGATCATATTCTCAAATTACAGATCAGATACGGATAAATACTGTGAATTTATATGGATATGATCTAATCTATGAATACCCCTAACTATTACTATAGGTTCATTGTTACAAAAGAATGTTTCTTTTATTATAAACTATTATTAGATTTTAATTACCATTAAAACAACTGAATTGTCAACTTAATTACCATTATTATATCCATAGTTGTAAAAACCGAACTGGATCGGTTGGTTCGACCAGAAAACTAGTGAATCGGACTAGAACTGGATTATAGTCCAGTTCGGTTTACTCTTTGGACCGTTTAAGGAATAAAATCGGTGTGAAATGGTAAGAACCGGTGCAAACCGGTCTAACCAAACTGTTAGTGTTAAAATCTACTGATATTATAGTTAGATGATAGGCTTTGTGAATTAATTATTTTTTTTATTGTGTCAAAATAAGACATCTATAATATAATAATAATATAGTAATTATTTTATATATTGTACGAATATAAATTAATTATTTTTTTTATTTATAAAAATTTTTAAACGCTTGAGCTTGTTTTATATATATATATATATATATTTATGAATGTGATATATTTTTTATGTAAATAATCTTTTAAAAAAATCTAATAGTTAATCTATTACTTTTTTTGTTTTAGTCCAAATTAAATATTTTTTAGTATTTTTGGAAAGAAAATCTTTTGAGGAATTTAATAATATGTGATGAGGAACACCGAATAAATTATACAGAAACCAATTAAAACACAATATGAAAACATCTTTAAAAAAAGACGTTTTAGGCGTGTTTATCTGAGTGACCTCCTTATGTGATACATGACAAAAACAATTCGCATGTTCTTTGAATTTGGTGGAGAGATTGCCTGGTTTCTACTTCAATAGAACATGGTGGAATAAGTTGCAATTAAATTTTTGACAAATTATCCATAATTTTCTTGTTCTGTATTCTGCCTTTGAATTTATTTATCTTTTGATATTTTTTTTTAGCTTTTGATTTTTTATTTTTTTTTGTCAAGAACCCATAATAATTTTTTGTAATGATAATGCTAGAGAGATAAAAAAAACAACTAAAACTTGTTTATTGTCGCGACAATTAATAAATACTAAATAAAACAAGCGACAATTAATAAATACTAAATAAAGCAAGTTATAACTATTTTTACCTAATTTTCTTTGGTTACTAAATATTTCCGATTTTATAATTTGTAAAGATAGTTTTACTATGAATGATTTGGTTTTTAAAATTCACGTTAATATATAATTAGTGTTAATTATGATAACACAACTAAATTTTTCCAATAACCATTAAACAAGTCATCCAGAAAGTAACTTATCATTTATTTATAATAGAGATGACTACAAATCACCTTTAATTTAATTATAACATTAATCAAAGTATGCAACTAACTTAGTCATACGGGTAAAAGGGTATCAAAATGTCTAGCATAGTACGGAGGACTCTAGCAACATTATGAACAGTCTTAGCAGGATCATCGGTCAATCCAATACCGATACATAAATGATTGCTGTTAAGAAAGTGAGCAATTGCGCCTTCAGGACGATCATAGTATCTTTTGTTGCGTTTGTTTCTAAAAATAGAATAAGATAAAATATTGAGAATAAAATATAAAAAATAGAAACATAAAATTTTATATTTTTATATTATTTTTTTGTAATAAATTAAAATAAATTATAAAAATTTAATTTTTTTTTATTTTTTTATTTAAAAAATTTGGTATATATATTTTAATATTCTATCTTTATAAACAAACGCAGTCTTTTATCCAAACCCTTTTGCATGTTCTCAACCAAATCACGAGCACTACCATCATCTTTATCATTGTGAATTGCGTAAGAGTCTTCAAAGGCTACTCTTTTATCATCATCTAATAGTCCCATTAAGCTTCTCCAATAAGGCTATTATGTTGGTAATGTTATTGCGTAAAACACTTATTACTCTGTTGGTATAATCGTTAAGAAATATAATAGCATCGCCTGTTGAGTTTAGGAGTTTAAAACAAATTTGCGTGAGTCCTTTGATGGTTTCCGCGTTGCATAGGTCACTTGAATCATTGAATTACTGGTTCAATTGATTGAATTGGTTAATCTAATATAATTAAATAATTCCGGTCAACCCGGTATAATTAAATAATTATATAAAATTTAATTATTTTTTATTATAACTTTATAAGTACTTTTATTTTGTTTTTAAATTTTAATATTTTATTAATTAGTTTATATTTATTTTATTATTATATTATTATAGGTAAAAATTTATATACAGTTATTTTTAGATTTAATTACTCTATTAGTTCTATAGTTTTACGAAATTTTTAATTAGGTTTCTATACTTTTTTCTTTTTAATTGGGTCTCGATATATATTTTTTTTTCAATTTAGTCCCTATTAACGTTAAACGTCAAAAAAATATTAGTAAATTATGAAATTACTTTTATACCCTTAGGGACCTAATTGAAAAGAAAAAAAAAATATAGGGAATTAATTGAAAATTCGGTAAAACTATAAATATTCAATGAAAGATATTCCTATAATCCATATTCAATGATTCTAAGACATGAAAAATATTCTTATAATCCCTTTTATTTTGTTACTATCATTCTTTTGCTTATTTATATACAAATTGTACCAAAAATACTTTCTCTTTTTTTTTTCAAAATATCTAATAATAATAATAAGCATATATAAAATTCAGTTTTCATCCTTCAAGTATTCATTATGATAATGTAACATTTTACATTTGTGTGGATTCATAGAATATAATTTGTGTCTTTATCATATCATGGTACATAATAAAAAACCACAAAACTATGTAATTTGTGTTATTGAAATTTAAAATCTGAAAATCAGTTCTTGTGTTGCAGCCTCCCACTCCCTAAACTAGCATAGAGATCAATAATAACATTAATATCAGACGGTTTTGAGCCGAGAAGAATTCTGAGAGAGCAGACTTCAGTTCATCATTAAATATATGCAACCATAAATGATCATATCAAAGTTTTGAATATCAATGCTATATACACAATCTTAGAGAGTAGTTAGGGAAGATGGCTGCATATAACAAGAAAAATAAAAATTAAGTTTACATTATATGAATATGTCACTGTAAATGTAAGCTTAAAGATGTGGGGTGTTGTACCTTCATATATGCATCTAAATCACGGTCCGGCATTATTCCTGCTTCTTTCTCTCTTCTATTTACTTTCTTCAAAAGCTCTTTCATACAAGGAAAACAAAACATCACTCAAGCCAGTTTAACTAAACATGTTTTTCTTTTTTCTTTTGGAAATTTAGTTACCTACCATCTTTGCTTCCACCCTGACTAGAGGAATGAATTCTTCTAGTGTGTGTCCATTGTAAGAAATTTCCACTTTTACCTATTAAAAAAGATATAGAATGCATGTGAAAATGGAACAAGCATGCAAAAGATCCATTTTAATTTAAACAAGTTATCACATTTTGAAATGTCAAATAAATTAAATAGAAACTACCAAACTATTGAGTTTCATTCTACCTCATTCATAATTAATTCCTTTGTGGTACTATATATTAGCAGACAAAAAAATGCTATGACAAATTAATGCAGCAATGCTTGAAAGATTCAATATGGCATGGCATGCAGATGCCACTTTCAAACACCAATTATTATATAGAGAAAATTAGTCAAAAAAAATTACAAGAAAAAAGGCTAGAGATTCAAAACCTTGAGAGAATGGTCAAGTCTTCCTGTCAGAGCCAGCAATAGTGTTGTTTTGCCATTTCCTGGAGGGCCAAGCAATAAGGTCATCCCGAAAGAGAATCAAGCATTGAAAACAAATCACTAGTACAATCATGTTATGAATTATGTTATTGAATACTGATTATCAAACCCTAGATAGAAACAAACAATAAAGAAGTATTCAAGTAATTATGAAGTAAAACATATATAATTGAAGACAGACTCAAATTTCTTTACAATCATGATGTTGAAAAGTGAAAACTAATATCAGTAAAATATATGCAATTGAAGACAGACTCATAGAAGATCCAAGTTCAAGATAATGGAAATAAACATGTATTTGAGACATGCGTAAATTCACAGAATTAGTCATTATATTCTCAATTTTGTACACTTTTCATACTGGTTGTTACTTAATAATAATGTATAGACTAAAATAAGAACCATTTTATTATATGAGGATGAAAATATAACTAAAAATAAGAGATCAATCCACATAAGCATGAGTTCGGCAGTATATACCTCAACTTCAATGGCATTAAATCAGAATCCAGAATCCCCTTTAACTGCAACAACAAGTCAATTCGGACAAACCATTGCAGCCGAAATGCAATAACCAAGGCCAACCCCTCCAAGTCCCTGCATCCAACCTAGTCCTGGGCTCTGTCTAAAATGGAAGCCACAAGAGCAGGCGCGAGGCAGCAAAACCAGGCGTGAGGCAGCGAAACCAGGCGCGATGGACGGAGCGGCGGAGCGGTGAGGGAGGGACGGAAGCACGACGTGGCGAGGCGAGGGAAGCATGGAAGCACGTAGGCACGGAGGCACGTAGGCGAGACGCGACGAGGGAGAGCGGGACAGATGCGCGGCAAAATACAAAGGATGAGGCACGACAGGGACGCCGAGAGGAGGAGGCGCGGTGAGAGGGCACCGTGCGACAGATCCGGAGAGAGCTCGATGAATGGATGAAGAGATTAGGGCTAAGGATACAAGAGTGTGGAAGTGAGAAGGGTTTTTTGGAATTTTAAAAATATAAGTGTCCTACTATCCTAAAAAAGAGAATATTCATTTTTTAAGAGAATATTCTGTTATTTTAGACGTTTTTGTCACGGTAGGAATTTAATTGAAAAAAAAATTAACATATAGGACCCAATTGAAAAGATAAAAAGTATAGGGACCTAATTGAAAATTTCGTGAAACTATAAGGACCAATAGAGTAATTAAACCTTATTTTTATTTAAAGTTGATATTTAAAATGAGTCATTTTAAAATTAAAATAAATTGAATATAAATAAAACAAAGAGTATATACCAATTTTGGTCTTCAAAGAATTTCGAATCAGACACTTTAGTCCTCAACTAAAATTAATTACTCAATTGATCCCTAACAATTAACTCCGTCAGTCACTTAGGTCATTTGTTCCGTCAACTCTAGCGGAGGATAAAATAGTCCCTGACAACTCTAACAGGAGACAAAATGATTCTTGACCTTTTTTGTTCGGAAATGACATTGTTCTCTCCCAATTTCCATCATATCTCACATAACACTAACAGTCTAACATTGTAACTTCAAGCTATACAATACACACTCTGCAACTTCAATGTTCATAAGAAGAAAAATCCTCATCTTGTTCTCATCTAATTCATACTCAGGAAACTAATGACTATGTCTCTCAAGTACTTGTCATCTTCGATAGATCCCATGAATCTAGACAGCAAGTCTGATTTGTTAAGACCCGTCGTTTCGTCGTCACCATCTCCCTCCTTCTCTATCCTATCATCTCCATCACCACATTGTCCACCATTCCGATCGCTTCCTTCAACTTCTTCTCCGAACCAATGTTCAGTAATCACTTCAATTTTCATATGAGCGGCAACAACGACATTGCTCGTTGTATTGATAGCTTGGATGCGAGATCAAAAATGTCTACCAACTTGGACTCCGAAAAAGAATGAATGAAGCACTAGGAGTCCATTTCAAATGAGAATTCGCATATGATGTAGAAGGAGAATCTTCTCATGATGTCCTAATGTCCAACAATCTACATTTCTTGCCAGAGAATGGAAAAAAGTGTGTCCTTGGGGTAGTTGTAGAACTTGGTCTTGAGGATATGATGGACGTTGTCGGGGTTGAAAGTGATGCTATTATCGAGGACGTGGAAGTGGATGCTTTTGGTGGGTGAAGTGCGGAGGAGGTGGGTATACTAGTCACAGAAATTTAGGAAGTGTGTGGTTCATGACATGTTGAGATAGGTACGATACGTGTGGCAGTTACACCATGACTTGATCTTGGAGCTGAAGAGGAGGAAGGAAAAGATGGAAAAGAAGACTATGATAGTGAAGAAGGAGAGTATCAATATTAGGATTATGCGAGATATAATAAAAATTGGGGAAGAACGTGTTGATTTTGAACAAAGGGGTCAGGAATTATTTTGTCCCCTGTTAGAGCCAGTGACGGATCTAGAAAATTTTGATAGTGGGGACAAAATATATATAACATGATAATAATTTTTATAATAAAGATTATTTTATGTATACGTAGCATAATTGTTGTTATAATTATATTTTATTATTGTAAAATATGATTAGATTTCAAAATATCTAATTACAAATTAAAATACTAAAATAGTAATTTAAATAATAACATATAATTTTAATTTTAATTTTTTATATTTCATATTTTGAAACCTTGACAATATAATCAAAATGTCTTCTTTTTTTTTTTTTGTATATGTCATTGAACAATCATTTAAAACTCAACTTTCATACAATTAGCTCTTGATGATATTCATAGTTGAAAAAGTTCATTCAATTAGTGTAGTTGTAAAAAACTAAGAAAAAATTTCACTCTCCTCCCATACGAAATGTTAAAATGATACTCTCCTCCCATATACATTCTCCTCCTTTCTAACTTTTAAAAAACCTCCTCTTTAATTTATTTTAAATTTTGTGTTAACTAATATTAACTTTATCCATTTAAAAAAAATAATTTATTATAGGGTATTTTGGTAAGTAAAATTTAATGATAAAAACTAAAATTTTTGTTAATGGGTATTTTTTAAAAATAATTTATTTTTCTTAAAAAATGGATAAAGTTAACATTAATTAATACAAAAGTTTAAAATGGATTAAAGAAGAGGTTTTTTAAAAGTTAGAAGGGAGGAAAATGTACATTTATAAAATAGAAGGGAGAGGAGTGTTATTTTAGCATCTCGCAGGGGAGGGGAGTGAAATTTTCTCAAAAGCTAAAGCTAATTTCAAAAGAAGAAACACAAATGGATAGATAATATTCTTTCGAGTCGATTTCTAAAAAAGAACACCAATCAAATAAAAAAGTTGAAGTACTCAAATTGACTATCAAGTGTCGAAAGTTGAATAAAAAATTATTGTGGGGTTAAATTTAATAATTTAGTGGGGGCAAATAAATATTATTATTATATACTCATCAATAAAATTTCAAATTGTAGTGGGAGCGCTTGCCCCCACATCCGTAAGAGTAGATCCGTCCTTGGTTAGAGTTGTTAGGGATTATTTTATCCCCTGTTAGACTTGTCATGGACCATTTCATCTTCCGTTAGTGTTGACGGAGTCAAGGACCTAAGTGACTAACGGAATTAATTGTTAGGGACCAATCGAGTAATTAATTTGAGTTGGAGACTAAAATGTCTGATTCGAAATTCTTTGACGACCAAAATGGGTAAATTCTCTAAAATAAAAGATTGTTATATGTATTATAATTTGTATATATATTAGTAAGAAGCATTGCAGCTTGGTGGTTGACTCATCCTTGTTGTATTGTTGGGGTAAGGGTTTAAAGGAAATGGATTCTCTCAATTTTTTTTAATAATTGAGAGAGTAAGGTGTGATCTCTCACCATTAATTTTAGAAAAAATTTCACTCATTTTTTCTAAGAGATGTTAAAAACTTAAAATGATACTCCCTTCTCCTCTATTTATAAAATGTACACTCCCCTCCCTTATAACTTTTAAAAAACATTCTCTTTAATCCATTTTAATTTTTTTGTGTTAACTAATGTTAACTTTATTCATTTTTTAAAAAAAAAATAATTATTTTTTACAAAAATAAAATTTAACAAAAGTTTTATTTTTTTGTCATTAAATTTTACTTACCAAAATATCTTTTAATAAATTAATTTTACAATATTTTAATAAAAATATAATTTAATCAATAAAAAATATTAAAGGATATTTTAATAAACAAAATTTAATGACAAAAAAATAAAATTTTTGATAAAGGGTATTTTTGTAAAAAATAATTTATGTTTTCCTAAAAAATGGATAAAAGTTAACATTAGTTAATACGAAAAAATTTAAAATGGATTAAAGAGGAGATTTTTGTAAAGTTATAAGGGAGCAGAATATATATTTTACAAATAGAGGGGAGGAGAATGTCATTTTAGCATCTCATAGGGAAGGGGAATGGAAATTTCTCTTAATTCTATAAGTGGGACAAAAAAATACGAGAGAGAGAGTAATGAAGGATTAGAAATCACACTTTACTCCTTTAATTTTTTAACAATTGGGATGATCCATTCCCAGGGGTTCAAACCCAATGTGAGACATTTTGAAAATTTTTTTAAAAATCACAAGCCTTGACATTTGGCAGCATTGGAGCACATAGAGCACAGTAAACTTGCATAATGCTGGTGAGTTGTAGATTCAACTTCAATTACGATTAAGCGGTTTGATTCGGTCTGATTTTTGTTAAATTTGACCGATTTTTATCGGTTTATTTTTATTTGACTAGTTTGTATCGATTTTCTATCTTAAACAATTCTAATCTTAGACTAGATCATTATTAGATCTAATTTATTGGTTTTTTAATCGAACCAATCAGTCTGGTCTGATTTTAATAACTATGCTTACTAACATATCAGAATTCATAGGAATGACAACTTTCTTGGACATAGAAAATGATGAAAAGAACACTAACATGATGAGTGATATCAAAAAAATCTTAATGCTAGAATGAGCCATTGTATTTTTTTTTTTTTGTTGAGTTTGTGTTGTGATGTGATATATTGCTTCTTGCACCATAAACCTTTTGTAGAGTTGTAGCATGAACATGGGACTATTTACTATTTAATATCCACTTTTATATATTTTGTGTGGATTATTCCCTAGTATTAACTAAGTTTCCTCATCAAACTAACAAGCATTTAAGAAAAATACGTTACTGATAGAAAAATGTTTTTTAGTCAACAAAACAAAATCTCTCTCTAATTAGTCATTGAATCTAATAAGTTATTAATATTCTTATTATACATCCAAATAATTTTATATCCAAGTTATTTAGTTTACACTGTGAAATTTCATCTTCTTCTTCTTTTTTTTCCTCTTTCTTCTGTTGCTGTTTTTTCTTCTTCTCCTTCTCATTTTTCTTCATTTTTTCCATTATCGTCATCGTCACCACTACCATACCACCATATCCATCTTCTCCTCCTCTTGTTTCTTTTTTATTTGAATTTTTTTTATCTCCTCCTTTCTTTTCTTCTTCCTCCTCCATCATCATTATCGTCATCACCAACAACACCAATATTTTGCTAACATCTTTACTGATTCCGATTCTCTGTAGTGATCGAATGAATAAAAAATATTATCAAAATGAAACCATTGTATAATACCAAATGAACCGAAAATGATCCATTATATAAATTCGAATTCAGAAACACTTGCGTCTCGAATGAACCAAAAATATTATCAAAACAAAATCATTGTATAATACCAAATTAACCAAAAATTGTCCATTATATAAATTCGAATTTAGAAACACTTGTGTCTCGAATGAAGCGAAAATTAGCTCAAAACGAAACTATTGTATAATACCAAATGAACCGAAAATTGTCCATTATATAAATTCGAATTTGATGATAACAATAACGACGTTACGTATTAGAAGAAGATAATGACGATAACGATGATGATGATGATGATGATGATGATGATGATGATGGAGGAGAAGGATGAAAAGGAAGGAATAGATGAAATTCCAGTAAGAAAAGGAGAAAGAAGAGAAAGAGGTGATGTTGGTGACGACGGTAACGAAATTAAAAAAAAAAAGAACAAAAAGAAGAAAATGTAAGTGAAGAAGAAGAAGAAGAAGCGCAAAGGAAGGGAGGGGGGAAGAAAATGGAAAAAAGAAACACGTAACACAAATCAGTTAGATGAACTTAGATGTAAAATTATTTGGACGTGGAGAATTACTCGTTAATTTAATTAATTTATATAAATATACTTTCTCATTATTTAGGAAACTAACACTGTCTAGATTTAGTTTTAGTTTAAATCCTAAAATATCTTAATTTTCATTTGTGTTTCAAAATTTTCAAATCTAATTTAAAACAAGTTTAAAAGTCATGCAATGCATGGTTTCGAATACATCGTATCACCATTCATGTATATCAAAGGTTACCAAATATAGAAAAATTTAGATGTCAGCCATTTTTATTTAGAAAAAATATGGGGCCAATGGAATATCTGTACAATACTTACAATAGAGGTTTAGAGAGTATTAGAAATATAACCATTAGCGGAACTCTTTTATTTATATTGACAAGCATTTTTTGTTAGCACTAGATTTATACTAGCACTTTTAATATCAATAACTTTGTTGGCTAACTGTTAACTGAAAATAATAAATTATATTAACTTTGTAATATTGTTGTAGCAAAATATTATGTACATACAAAAATAGTAATCAAATCAATTATTATGTATTTATCATGTATTATTTAACTCAATTTTAATCAATATTTTGTATTTCATTGCGTGTATTGTAAATTTGCGTGCAGTTAGAACACATATACTAACCGATTAAAATGGCAAACCAGACAATAAAAAAAATTAAGCATGAGTTCCTCAATTAAGTGGCCTAAAATGCAAGCAACGAATAAGCAAAGATTAAAGCACAAGCGAGCTTAGACAAACACAACAAAAATGAATTGAATTTTTGTTGAAATTGAAATTATAGAAGTGAAAGTGCAATAGAATGGAACAACCAACAATATTCAATTCAAGAGTGACTAAACTACTTATTCATCCCAAAATCAATGAAATAGTCACACGGATGAAGTACTTGTTCGAAGAAGGAGAAGCTTGATGAAAATCAAGTCAGGTCAACTCAAACAAATTCAAAACATTCAAGAACAAGTACATTGTTATGTGATTATATTGATTTGAAAACCATGATGAGCAAGCAATT
>NC_029785.2:122639548-122652344 GCF_000816755.2 Arachis ipaensis | reverse complement strand
CTAAAATCAAATGCACATAATAAAAAAAAATGTCACCTAAGATCCAACAAAATGTAAATGTTCAAATCCAATTAGGTGTTCGGAGATCAAACCAATGAACAAGTGCATTGTTGAATTTCAACCTTAATTAGCATCAATATCATCCAAAAGTGCACAATTCATGAGTAATTTGCCAACAAGAATGTAGTTTAATGCATACGGTAGCTACAACATATGAATTAAACTCAAAGTTCATTCAGGCAATACATCGAACAGTTAGTGCGTGATGCTTGCGCATCTTTAGTGTTTTTTCTTCTGTATTTTAATTGATTTATTAAGAATTTCTGTTAAATAAGCAATGAATTTAAGGTTAGAATGAACATTACTTTGATTAGTTGAATTTTATTTATTACAGGAAGTTCTAGAAGGGAAACAAAAAGAAATAAAACAGAAAGGAGGATGGAGAGCAAGACACAGAAAGCTCTCTGTGATAAATAGTAACAAGCAGAATACTTTCTGTAATTAACATAAAGCTCCCTGGAAGAAGAAAAGCGAAGGGTGTGCAATGTAGGGGCTTTCACGTACTACGTTGGGGACATTTCACATGTCACGCATAGCATGCAGTGCGCGTATGCGTGACCATCACAATTCACGTAGTACGCTGGAGATATCACATACAACGCAGCAGTCACGCGTACGCATACAACATGCGTATACGCAACAAGAGAATTTTTAACAAAAACGCGTATGCTTGAGGCACGCGTACGCGTGAGTTGATTTTCGCATAGTACATGGAATTCACCACGTACAACGTGAGGGCAGTTTCTTAAGGTCAAATTGAAGAAATTGGCTCACGTACAACGTAGCTTAATTTACGTTGTACGTAAGCCCAATAAAATACATTCCAAAACCAAACATACTTCACGTATCGAGATAAAACCGCCGGTAACTGTGACAGAAACTATAGTACCATTTAGCGACGGTATAAAACCGCTGCTAAACATGCGCTAACTTAGACATATCGAGATAAATCGCAGCGGTTTGAAAACCGCCGGTAAACATGAAGCAAATCGTGTCAGTCGCATTTGGCGGCGGTTTTCTAATGGTGTGCCGTGAAATTTTGATTTAGTGACGGTTATACCAGCGGTTGCTGAAAACCGCTGCCAAACCCAATCCCAGCGCCCATATTCATGGAGGTCCAGGTAGCTGCCGGCCTTTGAAGAAAACCGCCGGTATTCTGCGCCTCCCTTGTAGTGCATGGTGTAAGCCATGTACTACTTGGGTTTGTAACCTTTCCCAAGATTTCAATTCAAGATCAAATCTTCTCCAATTTTTCAACCTTCTAGAAAATAAATCACAAGCCCATTGATGACAGCATTAATTGAAGATTGCAAGGACATAAAGATTAGAAGTTATGCTAGAGAAAATCATTAATTAGATAGATTTGATTTTGTTTTAATTTGATTTTGTTTTAATTTTAATTTGAATTTTAAATTAGGGTTAGTATTTAAAGAGAAGTCAGACACTTTGTTAAGGGTTCTTCTTCGGCTGCTTCGGCAGTTTTACATTTTCTTAAGAATTTTCTAAAGAATATGAGTTTCTAATTCTCCTCAGTTAAGGATAGGAGCTTTGTTGATTTCATGGATTAACGTTTTAAACTTTTCTACCTTTGATTTATGCATTGATATCTTTTCTCAATGACGTCGTTTATGGAATGCCCACGTGGCAGTTCAAGCTCCATATCATCAATGTTTAGACGACACTTCTGCGAGGGACTACTAGAGATGCACTTTTTCGAATTTCAGAGATTTAATTGGTCATTTTTAAAAGTTAAGAACTAAATTGAATAGTGATTTAAAATTCAGAACCATTTTAGACATTTATTCTTTTTAAAAATTATTTTTATCAATAATATAAATTTTTAATTATGATTTTGATATTTTAAAAAATAAATAAACTATTACTTTTAACCATAAAAATTAAAATACGAATAAGTTTAACTATAAAAATAATAAGTTATTGTAATGCCTATCAAAGATCGAATTAGTATAACAAACTTATCCAACAAATTATAAATTTTCCATAATTTTAAAGAACTAATCCAATTCTCAATTAATATTAAATTATGTTACATGTTTTTTTTACTAAAAGTAGGAAAATTCGAACTCGCAACCTTTTAAATGAGTATAGAAAGATACCATTTGAGCTATAACTCACTAGTAATTATGTTACATGCTTAATCATTAGAATTGTTTGTCTTTAAATTTTTTTTGGAAAAACTACCAAAAGTACCCATGAAGTTTATGAACGCTGACGAAAGTACCCATAAATTAAGGAAATTAACGCTGTACCCATGAGAGAAGGATTTCGTACGACAAAAATATCCAAACCTTAATTTTTTGTTAATTTTTTAATAAAATTCTCAAATTACTCCATTCTAACATCATTCTACCATCACTCCCTCTCTTCTCACTTCTTTTTCTCTCCTCACTTCTCCCTCTCTCAAAAACCCTCACCGAGTCACTGAGTCACATAACTCTCCTCCTACCTCCTCACTGTCGTCTGCCACCCACCTACCTATCACCGCCAATCTCCCCCCTCTCACTGCTCCCCTCTCACTCTTAAGGTGACTACATAACCTTCATCGCACGCCTGTGACCCAACCTAAGGAGAATGGCACCGTGCTGCGCCTATTCTAGCCAAGGAGAACGTTGTCGTGGCGCGCCTAACCCAGTCGAGGAGAACACTGTCGTCGCGCATCTGAGAAGAGAAAGGGTTCGTGGTGGTGCTGCATGCAAAAAGAGGGTTTAGTAAACTTATGACTAAATCAGTTAAGGTCCGATCTTCCACCACCACCACCACCACCACCACTATTGATTTTGGCATGGTCTGTTGTAGGAGTAGTTTTGAACTCTATGGCAAAGATTTTAAAGGTGCAGGTTGGGTTATGGAAGGTTGAAAAAATGAGTTGAGGTTGATGGTGAATTAGTTTGGGAATTTTATTAAAAATTCAACAAAAAAATTAGGGTTTGAATACTTTTATCGTACAGAACTCATCTTTTATGGATACAGTATTAATTTTCTTAGTTTATGATTATTTTTGTCAATATTCGTAAATTTCATAGATACTTTTGGTACTTTTTCCTATTTTTTTTTTTATAATTAAACATTGTATTTTACTCTTAAAAAGTTGTATCTTACTATCTTATCGTGAGGGATGAAAGTCAGAAGGGAGAAGATGGTCATTTCGGTCTGCGTTAGAGGCTTAGTGCCGAGAGGGTAAGCCTTCTCTCTGTGCTTCGAGTTTCACTTCACACTTCACAGACTCGTACTGCTTATGGTTATGGCTTCCATTTCTCTCTCCTTCTCTTCTTCCGTCGTTCCCTCTCCAATTTCACACGACAAGTTCAAGAACACCTCTAAAACTAACAACCGTAGATCCCAAGATTCCTCCTTTCGTGTTATCCGCTTCGCAATTTCTTCTCCAACAAACTCAAGAACTGCTTCTTCTTCTTCTGCTTCTTCGGTTGCCAAGAAGAGACACTGGAAGCAAGGAGAGTACCCTGGCGTGTCAGAAACATCGTTAACCGGGAGTACGAGGAGGTCCCCGATCAAGAACATCAAGAAGAAATTAGACAAAAAGAACAATGCAAAAGCCTGGGTCAACACTGTCACTGAAGCCTTGTGTGAACACATCGACAAAAAGCAGTGGCTTCAAGCCCTAGAGGTTAATCTCAATCTCAATTTAATTATCGATTCTTTGAGCCTAAAGTCTCACATTTTAGTGAATTCTCAGTGTTATTTGTTCTTTTTTGCCATGTTTCTCTTTTAGGTTTAATGGATCAATATTCATTGCAGTTGTTTTTATTTTTGTTGATTGGAATATGCAGGTATTTGACATGCTTAAAGAACATTCATTTTACGAACCCAAAGAAGGGACTTACATGAAACTGATTGTGTTGCTTGGTAAATCCGGTCAACCCCACCGTGCCCGCCAGCTGTTTGAAACAATGATTAAAGAAGGTTGTAACCCTACTTCTGAACTTTACACGGCCTTATTAGCTGCATATTGCAGGAGCAACCTCATTGATGAGGCTTTTTCGATTCTTAATGAGATGAAGAACCTCCCTCTTTGCCAGCCTGATGTTTTCACTTACAGCACCCTGATAAAAGCCTGCATGGATGCTTTGAAGTTTGATATGGTTGAGTTGCTATATGAAGAGATGGCAGAAAGAAATATCACGCCTAACACTGTCACTCAGAACATCGTGTTGAGTGGTTATGGAAGGGCAGGGATGTTTGACCTGATGGAGAAAGTGTTGTCAAGTATGCTGCACAGCACTACATGCAAGCCTGATGTTTGGACAATGAACATAATCATCAGTGTCTTTGGTAACATGGGCCAGATTGATACGATGGAAAAGTGGTATGAAAAATTCCGAAACTTTGGGATAGAACCGGAAACACGAACTTTTAATATCTTGATTGGTGCTTATGGAAAGAAGAGGCTGTATGACAAAATGTCATCTGTGATGGAGTATATGCGCAAGTTGCAATTTCCCTGGACAACTTCTACCTATAACAATGTGATTGAGGCATTTGCAGATGTAGGCGACGCTAAACATATGGAGTGTACGTTTGATCAGATGCGTGCTGAGGGTATGAAAGCGGATACTAAGACTTTCTGCTGCCTTATCAATGGGTATGCAAATGCTGGCCTCTTCCACAAAGTAATTAGCAGTGTTCGCCTGGCCGCAAAGTTTGAGGTACCTGAGAACACATCCTTTTATAACGCAATCTTGTCTGCATGTGCAAAGGCTGAGGATTTGATGGAGATGGAGAGGGTTTTCAAGCGCATGAAGGATAAACAGTGTCGACCAGATGAAACAACATTCTCCATCATGGTAGAGGCATATAGAAAAGAGGGTATGAATGACAAGATATACTATTTGGAGCAGGAAAAACAGGCAATGATGGCTGATGATAATACAGTGGATAACCCCGAGGATGAACATCATGACTTATCTGTGGTTTATAGTTAAATGTGCTTGGAAATCTCTTTTCTCTCATCTCCATTTCTGGAGCAGCTGTTAGGTTAATTTTGACATGGAAGGAGTTGTCAGTTGCGTAATCAAGCTTCATATTTTCGTGATGGATGAGAACAACTCCTGTCTAGCTTCCCATATGGTTATTGTAGAGTTCAATGTCATTTTCGGCATCCTTTTAACGCGGAGAAGAATTCAAGTATCTGCACTATTTTGGTGTACAGGGTTAATTCACTGATAGTAGAGCTGAATAGTCTTAGGTCAAATTTGAGTCCTGTTAAATTAATGTCTGAAAGGAAAGTTTATACCGAAAGGCTTAAATTAGGGTGATGGTACTAGTACAGTTCCAATCCACAGTTCTTTTGTGGTTTAGGAAGTTGTATGATATTTGGATTATATATAATAACCAGACCAGAGTGCAGAAGTGAATTAGAAGTTGCCAAGTTCTCATAGCATGAAGCATTAATAATTAAATTTCTCCAAATTTGTTGAGCTTAGTTATATGTATAATTAAAAAAAAAACTATTGAGATGAAGAAAAAGGCATCCCAAAAGCTAGGAAGACCAAAGGTTCTCTTTACATGAGCAATTTATTTTCTATTAATTCAGTGAAATTTTTTAACACCAAGATCCACAAAATGGCCCCCATTCACATTGGTGTTTGTGTCAATGATATACCCTTGCTTGCACTTATTAAATTCTGCTATAATTAAATATTTTCAAATATGCCTCAGCTTTTGGACTTTGTTGATTAATTAATGTATCTGCGAGAGGCATCTTGTAATAGAAAAAAGGGTGTGACTGTTTTTGTTTTGATTCTTTAACAGCGTGTTCAGCAGCCATTTGCATGCCAAGGTAATGCATGACATATTGCATTGCATCATCAACATCTAGCAATCAAGCTTAAAAACATAGCGCCATACTCCTATAAATGTACGGATTTGGAAATATCATGCACTCCACACAGTGACACTGCCAAGGTTTAAGTTCCTTAGTGTTATGTTGAGATCAAGGTTAACCTAAACTACAACTAGAGAGTTTGTTAACCTTGATTGAGATAGATGGCTCAGCAGGCAGGTGTAGATGAGATAGAGTCTCTGAGAATTGAGTTGGCAGAGATTGGAAGGAGCATAAGGTCCTCATTCAGAAGCTATGCTTCCAGTTTCAGGAGCAATTCAAGCATAAATCCTGCGCTCGATGTTGATAACAATGAAGGCGATGCATTACAATGGGGTGAAATCCAGAGGCTTCCCACTTTTGAAAGGATCACTTCAGCTTTGTTCGATGTGCATGATAGTATTGGAACGAGCCGAGAAGTTAAAGGGAGGCAGGTGGTTGATGTCAGCAAGCTTGGAGCTCAAGAAAGGCATCTGTTCATCGAGAAGCTTATTAAGCACATCGAGAACGATAATCTTCGATTGTTGCAGAAATTCAGGAAAAGAATTGACAAGTAATCTTTTTCTTCCTTTTTTCTAATTTTTTAAGTCAACAGGTTGAGCTCTATCTTTTTTTCTTGGTGCATAAGATATATACATATAACTGGTTTTGCTTGGAGATGCTTCACTAAATGTATTTTAAATATCAATGATGATGCATGATAACCAAATGATAAGGACGACGACTTTATCTTTCATACGATCTTGTTTTATATGGCTAGAGTTGACTTCAAATTTGCATAAGTAGTTGAAGAACAAGATTAATACAATATTCAATATAAATATATAGATTATAATAAAAATGGGGGATAGATTCTCTCTTGTGGAAGTTTTCCTTGATCTGCTTATGTGTACATTTTTGCAATTAACTAAGAAGGTGGGTCAAAATATTTAGACATGACTAAATTGTATAAAATTCTCACTTAAAGGCCCTATTTAGTAACTATCTTAGCGAGAATATCAGTCCTGATGCAAAATTTACATGATTTTCTATCCATCCAAATTTAGGAAATAACAGGACATGGATGGAAACAGAACTTTTCTGTCTTTCCTCTACCTCTTGATTTTGCATGTTCTTTATAAGATACTTACTAAACATAGACAAAAAGGACCCTTTTCCAGAAAACCACACTAGTAAATAGTAAGTAACTTCCAAATGTGGTGAATTAGTATCACATATTGTGGTGTCCACTAAACTACTAACAACCTTATTAGTTATATCATGTGCATACATGTGAACATGGTTAATATTTTTTTTTTCATCTTTGCTTTGAAGAGTTGGTATTAAGTTACCCACTGTGGAAGTGAGATATCAAAATCTTACTGTGGAAGCAGAGTGTCAGGTAGTTAAGGGCAAGCCCATACCTACTTTGTGGAACACGTTAAAGGGGTGGATCATTGTAAGTTAACATCTCTGAAAAAATCAATTCGATGTATAACATCATTTTACACTATTTTTCTAACTTTTAACATTTTTTCTTTTGCTGCGAAAAGGATGCAGGTAAATTGTCAATCCTACGATCTCAACACTCCCGCATAAGTATAATCAAAGATGCCAACGGCATTATTAAGCCTGGAAGGTATGTTTATTGCTTACAAAGATAAGTAGTGCCATTGAACTTTGATAATCAGTATTCAGTAACATAAATTCATAACATGATTGTACTAGTGATTTGTTTTCAATGCTTGATTCTTTTGCAGGATGACCTTATTGCTTGGCCCTCCAGGAAGTGGCAAAACAACACTATTGTTGGCTCTGGCAGGGAAACTTGACCATTCTCTCAAGGTTTTGAATCTCTAGGCTTTTTTCTTGTAATTTATAAAAGCACTAGTCGGGATGCAACTATAGTTTCGAATTGTATCACATTGAAGATTGACTAATTTCTCTATAATATTTGGTTTCGAAAGTCGCATCTTCTTGCCATTCTTATATTGAATCTTTCAAGCATTCTGCTTTTTTGGGTCATAGCATTTTCTGTCTGCTACTATGTAACAATCTTTAGCCATGCAAACATTCATACTTCTAATATCTGAGTACCACAAACGAATTAATCATTTCAAAATGTGATAACTTGTTTAAATTAAAATTGATCTTTTGCATACTTGCTCTAATTGCCTATGCATTTATATGTATTTTCTAATAGGGTTTAGGGGAAATTTCTTACAATGGACACACACTAGAAGAATTCATTCCCCAAAAATCCTCAGCTTATGTAAGCCAATATGATCTGCATATTCCAGAGATGACAGTTAGGGAAACACTTGATTTCTCAGCACGTTGTCAAGGTGTAGGAAGCAAAGATGGTAGGTAACGCAAATTTCCCGAAAAAAAAAAGGAAAAAAGAAAAACATGTTTAGTTAAACTGATGGCTTGAGTGATATTTTGTTTTCCTTGTACGAAAGAGCTTCTGAAGGAAGTAAGTAGAAGAGAGAAAGAAGCAGGAATAATGCCAGACCCTGATTTAGATGCATATATGAAGGTACAACACCCTACATCTTTAACTTGTCCACCTCCAACTCTTGTTGGAGAACATACTTTGACTGAATTTTTCATTATAGGCGACATCAGTGAAGGGATTGAAGAGAACTCTTCAAACGGACTACATTTTGAAGGTAGTAAACTAATTTTCTCCATGGATTTAGAGTTTCAGTGGCTCATATCTTGATAATTTGTTGCCTTATAGATCCTTGGTCTCGATATCTGTGCCGACACATTGGTTGGAGATCCTATAAGAAGAGGTATATCGGGGGGTCAAAAGAAAAGGTTAACAACAGGTATCGGTAGTATACTCTATAGCAATCATTTTATTATAACTTGATGTATGAAGTGGAGATGATCCTGACTTTGGTGCATGATGAAGGAGAAATGATGGTTGGACCAACAAGAGCTCTCTTTATGGATGAAATTTCCAATGGCTTGGACAGTTCCACTACTTTCCAAATAATCTCCTGTCTTCAGCATATGGTGCATATCACAGATGCAACCGCTTTGATTTCTCTCCTTCAGCCAGCACCAGAGACCTTTGATCTCTTTGATGACATTGTTTTAATGGCAGAAGGGAAAATTGTGTACCACGGTCCACGTGATTGTATAGTTGAGTTCTTCGAGGACTGTGGGTTCCAGTGTCCACAACGAAAAGGCACTGCTGACTTTCTTCAAGAGGTATATAAGTAAAGCTTAATCTTAATTATATTTTCCTTTATAATTTCATAATAATTTGAAACATTTGTTAAAACCAGGTTATCTCTAGAAAAGACCAAGCACAGTATTGGAGCAGAGTAGAAGAACCTTATAGCTATGTTACTGTTGAACAGTTCATTGAGAAATTTAAGCATAGTTCATTTGGCAAAAAGCTGGAGGAGGAGATCTCAAAGCCATTTGACAAGTCTCAGAGCCATAAGAATGCTCTCGCCTTTAAAAAATACTCATTAACAAAGTGGGAATTATTTAGGGCTTGCATAATGAGGGAGCTTCTTCTAATGAAAAGGAATTCTTTTGTCTACATATTCAAGTCAACGCAACTTGTGATCGTTGCTTCTATAGGAATGACTGTTTTCATTCGGACACGAATGTCTGTTGATGCACTTCATGGGAATTATTTCATGGGGTCGTTATTCTATTCACTCATCATACTTTTGGTTGATGGAATTCCAGAACTTTCTATGACAGTATCGAGACTTTCAGTGTTCTACAAACAGAAAGAGCTGTGCTTTTATCCTGCTTGGGCTTATTCAATCCCTTCAGCCGTTCTCAAGATTCCACTTTCATTGTTGGAATCTTTCATTTGGACTGCACTTACTTATTATGTTATTGGTTACAGCCCTGAGATTGGCAGGTTAGTCCTCAATGGAAAGCTAATTTCATTCTTCAATTTCTGGCATTATTGTAACAATGTTTCAAGTAATGTTCAAATTTTTCTTTCAGGTTCTTTCGCCAATTCCTCCTCCTATTTACCTTGCACATGTCAGCAATATCAATGTTTCGATTCGTTGCCTCAGTTTTCCAAAATGTGGCTGTTGCTACGACGGCTGGCACTCTGACCATACTATATGTTTTACTATTTGGAGGCTTCATCCTCCCAAAGCGTGAGAAGCTAGGACTCTCTTGATTTTTTGAGCATATATTTTTTGTTCAAATGATAATTCTTAGACGTTTTTTTGTTGTAGCCTATATGCCATCCTGGTTACGGTGGGGATTTTGGATTTCTCCTTTGTCATATGGAGAGTTGGCTGTGACGGTGAATGAATTTCTTGCTCCTAGATGGCAAAAGGTAATAATGTTTTGAAACTTAAATCTGTATGAGTTTCTTTTGATAACAAAGATTCCTCAACTTTACTGTATAGAAAATGTGAGTCTGGCTTTGTTTTTCTTAATGAAGATGTCTACAAACACAACGTTGGGTCGCAAAATAATGGACGGCCGTGGTCTTAACTTTGATGGCTACTTTTACTGGATATCGATTGGTGCCTTACTTGGGTTCACAGTTCTGTTTAACACAGCTTTTACACTGGTCTTGTCTTTCTTTAAGGGTAAGTTAGTCTCTTGTAGGCCATGTTTCACATTAACTATATTATTCATTAACCCTTCACTTTGGTATTGTACTCTTAGCTCCTTCACGGTCTCGTGCTCTTATATCTTCCGACAAGCATTCAGAATTACAAGGAAATCAAGAAAACAATGATAGCTTTGCAGGAGACAGCACTCTGGTTGAAAGTACAGCAGAACCAAGAAAAGGTCAGCACTCAGGAGGAGTGGTTCTGCCTTTCCAGCCACTAACATTAACATTTCGTGATGTGCAGTACTATGTTGACACTCCTATGGTACCCTTTATGATTGAGTTCCACTTAGTTGTTACTTACAAAATAAGTTACTATTGTCTCCATGGAGATGCCTGTATAATCACATCATTTTGAATGCAGGAAATGAGAAACCGAGGATTTGACAAGAAGCAGCTTCAGCTTCTTTGTGACGTTACAGGTTCATTGAGACCAGGCATATTAACAGCCCTGATGGGAGTCAGTGGCGCGGGGAAAACAACTTTATTGGATGTTCTTTGTGGAAGAAAAACTGGAGGTACTATAGAAGGGGATATTAGAATCGGTGGCTATCCAAAGGTTCAAGAAACATTTGCAAGGATCTCAGGTTACTGCGAACAAAATGACATTCATTCTCCGAATATAACAGTAGAAGAATCCGTGATGTTTTCTGCTTGGCTTCGGCTTCCTCCTCAGATTGATGCAATAACTAAATCTGTACAAGTTTCTTCTTAAAGCAGCAAATTATTTCTGTGAAATTGAACTTGTTTATTGGATTGGATTTCATTCATTTCCTCGAATAATCATTTCTCAGGAATTCGTAAAGGAAGTCCTTCATACTATTGAGCTCGATGGGATCAAAGATTCCTTAGTAGGCTTGCCAAATGTTAGCGGATTGTCAACCGAGCAAAGAAAACGGCTGACCATAGCCATTGAGCTTGTTGCTAATCCTTCAATCATATTTATGGATGAACCAACTTCTGGTTTAGATGCAAGGGCAGCTGCAGTTGTTATGAGAGCAGTGAAGAATGTTGTTGGAACAGGAAGAACTGTTACATGCACCATTCACCAACCCAGTATTGATATATTCGAGTCATTTGATGAGGTATATAATCATATTACTGTGTGATGAAACATCTTAAACGGCTCCGTTAGTACTCTTGGTTTTGGTAATATTTATGACAGATATTTCTAATGTTAATGAAGTTGTGTGTTTCAGTTTTCTTCCTAGGAATTTAGCATGAAAGATGCCACAGGATATAGTTTTGATATCTTTCAAAGTTGGGTATGTTGTAGATTCATGAGTGTACTAATTTAAGGTTCTTGTCTCTGTTACCTTAAGCTAATTCTCATGAAAACTGGAGGATGCATAATCTACTCCGGCCCACTCGGAAAGCACTCAAGTCGGGTTATCGAATACTTTGAGGTCAGTTTGATCTTACTGAAGAAACAAGTGATTGATTGCAAAATCTTGTTTTACATTCTTGCAACTTGTGTTCATACAGAGTATACCAGGGATGCCAAAGATTAAAGACAACTATAATCCATCGACATGGATGCTAGAAGTAACTTCAGGTTCTGCAGAAATCGAACTCGGAGTAGATTTTGCACAAATTTATAGGGAGTCAACTTTATATGAGTAAGTAATTCAAATAATTTTGTTAAAGCATCATTTTACTTGCTAGTACGAATAAAATTCCAGTAATATATAAATAATTAGCATCAACATATTAGTGAATAATTAGACTTTTTTTCTTTTTTTGACACTTATTATTATTATTCATGCGAGTGCAGGCAGAACAAAGAGTTAGTTGAACAATTAAGTTCACCAGTTCCTGGTTCCAAAGATTTGTTTTTTCCTTCTCATTTTCCACAAAATGGTTGGGAACAGTTTAAAGCATGCTTATGGAAACAACATTTGTCATATTGGAGAAACCCTTCATACAACTTGATGCGCATAATGTTTGTGATTGCTGCATCCTTTCTGTTTGGGATAATATTCTGGAAGAAAGGAAAGAACATGTTAGTGAGCATAATTCTACTGAATAATTTTCTTAACAGTTCATGTTTTCTTCATTTTTCAAAAGCAGATTGCTGCTATTAGCAATTCTTTAGATATTTGGTGTATTTATTTATGATCTGATTTTGATGCACTATTAGTGTTAAAAAGTTTACTTCACTTTTGCTTATTTACAGAGACAACCAGCAGGATCTCTTCAATATATTTGGTTCAATGTTCATTGCTATTCTCTTCTTTGGGATAAATAATGGCTCGTCAGTTTTACCGGTTGTGGCAACAGAG
>NC_029785.2:122637443-122639396 GCF_000816755.2 Arachis ipaensis | reverse complement strand
TTCTGTACCGCGAAAAATTTGCTGGAATGTACTCTCCATGGGCCTATTCATTTGCACAGGTTCACCATTCATGTTCATCTGGTCATTTTCTTTCTCTGATTGAAAAAAAAAATGTAGAAACTAGAAACCATTTTTTCATGTGTTGTAGGTGACAATTGAGGTTCCCTATTTGTTGACTCAAGCTGTTCTCTATGTCATAATCACATACCCTATGATTGGGTACCATTGGTCTGCATACAAAATATTTTGGTCATTTTACAGCATATTCTGCAACCTGCTATACTTCAATTACCTAGGAATGGTCATTGTTTCATTCACACCAAATGTTCAAGTTGCTTCCATTGCGTGTTCCTCTGCTTACACCATGCTCAATTTGTTTTCTGGCTACATTGTGCCACGTCCGGTAAGTTTTATTCTACCCGATACCTCTTGGTTAGAGTATAAGATGCTTACCATCTTCACTAATCTCATATCTGTAATTATACATATCTAATAAAAAAATAGTAAATTATTAGTACCTATTAATGATAATGTGATGGTTGTTTCCTCATTGCAGCAAATTCCAAAGTGGTGGATTTGGATGTATTATTTATGCCCCACGTCGTGGGCACTGAATGGGTTGCTTACTTCACAATATGGAGATATAAACAAAGAGATATCAGTAACAGCCTTTACAGATGCAAAAAACAGAACAATTGCTGAATTTTTAAGAGACTACTATGGTTTTCACCATGATTTGTTAGGTGTAACTGCTCTAATTCTCATTGTATTCCCCGTTATATTTGCCCTTCTATTTGCATACTGCATTGGACATCTCAACTTCTTGAGAAGGTGAAATCGTTTTGTAAAGAGTGCACCCGTAAAACATGTATGTCACAATATGTGAATAATTTGATCAATAAAATTAACTTATTGTGTTTCTTTATTGTGACATGCTTTGCCTATTGTTGTTCCAACCACAATAAATAGAAGAGCCAAAATTTTTGCTGTCAAAATAATGTTAATCAGTATCGATTCTTCTTTCTATCTTTCTTTCTTTGTTTATTTTTTGTACTAATTACCTTTTATGATAGAGCTGTTTCCAACGAAAGACTCGTCCAAATCTGGATTAGTTGAGGCAAAATCTTAGATACTGAAACTGAACAAGTAATAGAAAAAGAAAGTAAATGACTTTTCTTCTCTACGAAATATTTAGATGATACTTCTTTCTATTTTATTTATAAAATATATATTTTTCTTTTTAATAAGAACTTTTAAAAAATCTCATCTTTAATCCATTTTAAATTTTTTTGTGTTAACTAATGTTAACTTTATCTATTGATGGATTTTTTATTTTTTTTTTGGTGTCCATTGATGGATATTTTGATCAAATAAACTAAAGTCTATGCTATTTTAATTTTGTAGAGGTGAAAAATTTACCTTTTATAAATAGAAAACATATTAGTGTCGTTTAGATATTTCTTAGAGTCTCAGGCGAGGAGAATATTATTTTCTCTGAAAAATATCATTATAGAGAGATTTTCTTTCTAAGAAATGTTAGGTATTACTTTGATTTTATTTTATATTTCAACCAAAATTAATTATTTTTTAATTTTTAAAAATATATTGATTCTTTATCATTTTATTCTTTCTATAACATTTCCTTTTAACATTTTTATGGTAAAAAAGAAATACACAATCCGAAGAAATCATTATATTGTTTTACAACGCATAGCATTTGTGTTAAGTAGGCTGATGTGCGCATTTTGGCAGTTGTCTTTATAAGTCTCTCTTTTTAACGTTAATAATCATATATATTGATTCTTTCTTATATCTCCTTGAACATTATATTTATAAAGCGTTTCATTAAATAATTTTAATTTTTTTTTAGTTTTTTTTTAAACTATTTCATACAATAAAAAATGTATTATTTGTTTTGGCCTTGCATGCAATTTTTTTTTGTCGCCGCCATTT
>NC_029785.2:122626995-122636728 GCF_000816755.2 Arachis ipaensis | reverse complement strand
TACATTCAACTTGGTCATATTATTTTTATTAATTGTCATTTTAAAAATGACTTTAGCGTATATTTATCTAAGGTCTAGAATTGAATAGTTGGATGTTATTTAAATAATTTTAGTTTTAACATAATTATAATGATATAATTAGTTTAATTTCAATATATATGTTAGCACAAAAAATCAATAGTACAGATAGCTCGATTATGATTATTTGACCTAAAAATGAATCGATAATATGTAAGTCGAAATGTTATAAGCATGTAGGTTGTTTCACGAAAATGTAGATCGAAGTATCACAACATGGGTTGTTCCATAAGAGTGTCAGCATAAGGGTTCAAATTATCATAGAAAAAGTCGAGTTAGTGACTTCTAAAAATCAAAATGAGATAATCATACGAAGGCTTTATCCAAAAGCATTTTATGGAACATGCTTGAAGACCAAGGTAAAAGAAGACGTAGAACGTCAAATTTAGGAGTCAAAACTTTTCATGGTCAAGACAGTATCGTGACCTGAGAAATAGGAGGAAGCTAGAGAAAAACACTTTGCAAATCTATCCTTGTGGTCTATAAATAGAAGAAAGGCAGAAGTGAAAAATGAACTT
This sequence comes from Arachis ipaensis, assembly GCF_000816755.2. Taxonomy (NCBI): domain Eukaryota; kingdom Viridiplantae; phylum Streptophyta; class Magnoliopsida; order Fabales; family Fabaceae; genus Arachis; species Arachis ipaensis. Next base: position 122,636,132 of record NC_029785.2, on the reverse strand, counting down.
CAATTTGAACACTACAGCATCACACAAAACTCTATAAAATCCAAAAATCACACTGACGCCAAAAAAAAATCTATGAAGTGCAAGTGCATGTGAGTGTCTAGAGTCAATTTTTTTGGTTATTTTATTATCGTTATTTCAACTTGCTCTTTTACTTCATTTTATTGTTGTTAACTCCTTTTCATATATTTTAATTTATTTCATTCCTTTTCCTTTTTATTATTCTGTTTTATGTTATTTATTTTGATTCCAAGAATTTTATTTCCAAGTTTTATTCTGCTTTATTTATTTCTTGCTTTGTAACTTATCACAAATATTTCAACATACACAGTTTCGATACTTATGCTAAGTAATTTATGGTTCGAGCTCACTCTTTTTTAGAGGAATTGTATCTGCTCCCCGAACTAAGATCTTGATATAAGTTTGATTCGACATCCTGTCGAGATTGTCAAATCAAATGAAACAAATTGGTACGTTCAGTGGGACTTTGGGTTAAGCTAACGAATTGATTACGCAGTGACAGATTAATAATGTCTGTTAGAGTTTCAACTTCGACTGATATGTCGAATAATTATACTGGAAAAAGTATGAGAGGCCCCGAGACAAAGGCTGCTCCGTCAACAGGTACTTTAGGTCGAATGATCAACCTTATCATCACAGAGGGAATCCCATTGACTGTACCCGCTACGTGGCCCTTATATGGGTTGCCTCCAAATTATTTTTCGCCATTAGCAAATCCCAATATGGGATATATAGGAAGCGCAACCACTTCAAAGAACAACCGTTGTACAATTTTGTATTTTTTCTAGGTCAATGAGTATACCAACTAATTATAACCTAATGTGGTAATTTACAATACTTATCAATATTTGATGAATAACCTTCCATATCTGGAGTCAGTTCCTATGTCACAACCTACCTCAACAATGCCAAATGTCTTTTCGATACAAGGCTTTGGGGCAACAAGGTTGCCAGTAGGTGGAACACGTACTTCAATTTTTTTAGAAATGTTGAGACAAATTTCTATCAGAACGCCGTCTCTTAATACGGTCGAATCCTTGGCTGTGTTCAGACAACAAATCGAGGATAGTCATCATGATGTAGTCAATATGCTTACTCAGTAGATGGCTATAGTGTTAAATCCTATGATAGAGAATAACAATGCTAGAATAGAGTAAGTCGCTCGACGAGTTGATGACATTGCAATAGTTATCAATCGACCTTTTGTACCACCCATAGGAGAGATGACCCAAATAGGTTATTGAATGAGGCTAGAGCAAATAATGCTGCTCAAGTCTATGGTTAAAACATAACCCAAGCTGTCGAACAAATCTTAAATAGAGTATGGTTAAATATAGGGGTGACAAATCAACCTTACTTCATATCCTTTTTTTCAATTATGTTTTACAATCTGAACTCCTTAGAGGAGTTAAAACTCCAAAGTTCCTCACCAAATTTGTAGGTGATAGTGGGGAATCGACTGTCGAACATGTGGTTCGGTACACAGTCGAAATTGGAGAAATAGTTGGTAATGAATATTTGAAAATGAGATATTTTCTTTCTTCTTTCACAAATAATGCCTTTACTTGGTTTTCAAACTTACAGTCCAATTCGATCCATAGTTGGACTCAGTTAGAAAGAAATTTTCATGATCAGTTCTTCAGAGGTGAAATAAAAGTAATGTCCAATTTGTTCACAATGAAGAAAGAAAAAGTAAAGTCAATCGACGATTACTTAATACAATTCAAGAATATAAGAAACAAGTGTTTCACTTCTATTTCTAAACCTAAAGTAGTCAAAATGGCTATCAATGGTTTCGATTTCAATGTTCGAAAGAAGTTAGTAAAGCATCAATTTTTGGATTTGGCTCAGTTAACTGATAAAGTACAACAAATTAAAAAACTAAATAAAGAAAAAGAGGAACTAGAGTCAAATAAAAGAAAACCTTTATTTTACAAGAAAGTAAATTATGAAGACTATATGAGTGACTGAGTGAGGAAGAGTCCCACAATGAATCCGCCTTTATTGCAGAATTAAAAGATAGACCTCTATATGTATGCCGATCTCTTAATCTAGCAAAAGACAAGACTCTTTTGTCGGGAGGAAAACTATTCTTTTGATATGACAAAACCTGAAACAAATATTCGACATGTTATTAAAAGACAAACAGCTTGTACTCCCTGGAGGGAAGAAAATGTCATCTATTTCTAAATTTAGAAATAAAAAAATTTGTAAATTCCATCAAGCATCTAGGCATTATACTAATAATTGTGTACATTTTAGGGACTTGATACAAAAGACTATTGAGAATGGTCGACTAAAGTTTGCAGAGAAGCCTGAAATGAAAGTAGACCCTTATCCTTTTCAGGTCACGTAGAATTTTGCTAAAACAGAGAAAATGACTTTCTCGATCAATATGGCCTCTATCGAGCCCATGGAAAAGATGATCAGTTCAAACTCGATATGTTCGAAACAGTAAGACCAATCTATCCAAAGGAAGGAGAAGACATGTTGGATATTTTTGCTAAGGCAAAGAGAAGAAGCAGGGAATGTCGCCATATGCCCTCGATGCAGTGCTCTATTCGACACATCAGCTGCTAAGGCTTTCGACTCTTATAAAAAGAGTAGAAAACGGATTTACCAAGAAAAATTAAGGCAAGCCCAATTAAAGTAGGGAGGTAAGAGTCGTGACTTTTCTAGTGCGCCTGTCAAACAATAGATGCGCACTATTGTCACAGTCGATTAGAAACCTCAAGAAGTATCAAATCGAACTAGAGTTCCTCCTTCTAATGTGTCAAATAATAAATGGGTACAGAACCGTGCTCCAAAGTACTCGAGAAATTATAATTTCAACGTTCCTAGAGGAGGTTTTGAAATTTGGACTGAAAACTAAAAGAGAGGTGCTTCTCGACGAGGGGCATGAAGAAGAGGTGGTGGTCGAGTACGATCTTGACGCAACTTCCAAGATAGAGCTCCCTTCATTCTAAGAGATGCGCTTAGGAATAGCGTAACAACCACCCCTTCTAGAAACAAAATTAAATTCGAAATTTGAAAATTAGTTAGGAGATAAGCTTAGAATTTTGAATGTATGGATAGGAACCTAGTAACCACCCTCCGTTTGAAATTTAAAATATTCCAACCATCCTATCCCCAAATGTATATAAATAGGGGAGCACTCATAGGAAGAAAATCACTCCTCTCAAATACTAATCCTCTCCCTTCTCTCTCTACAAAGAAATAATATTTTGTGTGCAAACACAAGAGGCAAGCTCGAAGAAGCGTTAGGAAAAAGAGTAGGGAATTATGCCTTTCTCACTTTACGTTGACATGTAGTATGCTTAGTTATTTTTCTTCCATCCATGCATGGTTACTATCTTTCATGTGTCTCATGACATTAAGTACCTTTTTCTCATCCCTTATCCATATTGACCATGTCTATCTATTTTTGTCATTCATAATCTCTTGATTCATGAGTACATACCTTTCTACCATGTTTTATTTAATTATTTAGTATATCCTAATTTTATCCGATGCATTTACATGACTTTTCATATCATTATATCATTAATGTTCCTTTAATGTTTAGAGTACATACCTTTCTACCATGTTTTATTTAACTATTTAATATACCTTAATTCTACCATGTGCATTTACATGACTTTTCATATCATTATATCATCAATATTCCTTTAATGTTGAGAGTACATACCTTTCTACCATGTTTTATTTAACTATTTAATGTACCCCAATTCTACCATGTGCATTTACATGACTTTTCATATCATTATATCATTAATGTTTCTTTAATGTTGAGAGTACATACCTTTCTACCATATTTTATTTAACTATTTAATATACCCCAATTCTACCATGTGTATTTACATGACTTTTCATATCATTATATCATTAATGTTTCTTTAATGTTGAGAGTACATACCTTTCTACCATGTTTTATTTAACTATTTAATATATCCTAATTTTATCTTGTGCATTTACATGACTTTTCATATCATTATATCATTTGTATTCCTTTAATGTTGAAGTACATACCTTTTTACCATGTTACATTTAATTATTTAGTATATCCTAATTTTATCCATCTTCATAAATGCTTCTTGTATGACCCTCTTTTTATGTATGCTTAAAATAACCTTGATTGTAGATTGAACTGAGGGAATGATCCTTCGGTAAGGGAAGGTGACCCCCAAAGACAAGATATCGAGATGATCCCTCGGTAAGGGAGGGTGATCGATCGAGATGATCCTTCGGTAAGGGAAGGTGATCGCCAAGACATTCGAGATAAGAACCTTCGGTAAGGGAAGGGGACTCTCATTTTATACCGGTTTGAGCTCAATACCTTCCATAAAAGTTATAAGTTAAGAAAGGAGAAAACATGAATGAAAGTTTGATTTTTTATGTTTTTTAAAGGTTTATTTATGATTATGTTGATGTTACTTAAGATGTTATCCATCTATTTTCTTTCTATGTTCTTTCCTTTTTACCTATATGTTTTACGCTTTACAAGAGGTTCATACTACATGCCATATCATATGCCCCTTTTTAAAAATCCCGCACGTGGGTTGGAGATGGATATGGAGGTGTTGCATAGCACTCCTACTGAGACGTTAGGTTCTCATTCCTTTTTTTTCCCCATACTGTCTCCAGAGGAACATGGCACAGCGGATAGAGACGACGCAGTGCCCCCCGAAAGTAACTTCTAAGTATGACCCCTCGAAGCACGCGTGAGTAGTTGCGACCACTACTATCGTACTCCAAACTATCTAATTAGGTCGAGAGTTCATGGAAGAAGAACTCTAGCTGCCCGTCGTAACCTTCCTAGATAGGAACGCTTCAGCATCTAGGAAGTGGTCATCTAAGGTGATACACCTCGAGTCAGACTCCGAGACCAAGGGAGAGGAATCCGACAACCCTGGCCAGGAGAAAGACACCATGGAGGAGGATCCAGAGGAGGAGTTGAACCCTTGCGGAAGTCCAAAGGTGGAATACGTGTCCTATTCCCCCACTTTGGCACCCCGTCGAGTTTTGGTTCATCCCACACAACGGAACCGGATCTTCACTGCGCGAAAAGGTGTTGGAGGAAGACCCCTGGTACCTCTATTCGTGAATAACTGAAGGGTCCTGATCAATGATAGAATATGATACAAGTATGGGAGCCTCTTCGACGAGATTAGTTAGGACGTAATTAGTTTCTTTTCCTGTTATAATTTTCTCTAAGTATTTTATCTTGAACCGTACTCATGGTTAAGATATTATTTCACATTTATTCGATTCCAACGTTTTAATGCTACTCATTTTCCTCTCTGCGCGCACTTTCTCCCTCCTCGCGTAACCATTAAGTCATTCTTTTTCTTTGTCGAGTGTGGCACCTTATTTTAAAGACCTTCAAGATAGGATAAAACTTAGGGTGTTACATTATTGGTATCAGAGCAAAGTCGATCCTAGGGATTCTGTCTCAGGAGGTATAACTAATAAAACTTCTTCCTAGGGTTATCCATAAACAGGGGACCCATGGCAAGTCGTGGACGCCCACGTGGATTGAGCTCGAGCTCCTCAACCCTAGCAAAGCACATGAAGGAGATGGCCAAGGCAATGAAAGATCAGGCCCAAGCCACTACTCTGATGGCTCAACAACTGTCCACTAGGGACAGGGATCCCAATACTCCCAGATTGGAGGAGGGACAAACCCGTACGACTTTTGCTGACTTCAAGAAGATTGATCCGCCTGAGTTCCGTGGGGCCTTCGACCCTGATATGACAGAGGAATGGCTGACAGAAATGGAGAAATTATTCACAATTTTCCATGCACTGAGGTGCAGCAGGTGAATTGCGCTACCTTCATGCTCAAAGTTGATGCCGAATTCTGGTGGGATGGAGCAAGACGGTTGTTGGAGGATGCTGGAACAGATATCAGCTGGGCCACCTTCAAGGAAGCTTTCTACAAGAAGTACTTCTCCCTTTCTGTTCGAGAGTCCAAGAAGATGGAGTTTCTTCAGCTGAAGCAAGATAGGATGAGTATTGCAGAGTACACAGAGAAGTTCGAGAGGCTCTGTAAATTTTCCGCAATGTATAAGGCTAATCCAGATAAAAAGTGGAAGTGTATGAAGTATCAAGGAGGGCTCAGGGCAGAGATCCTAACCACAATAGCCCCACTGGAAATCCGGGAGTTCTCCTCCCTTGTTAGCAAGTGCCAGGTGATCGAAGAATGCACACAAAAAACTAGCATCAGAAAGAAGCGAGGCTTTCAAGAAAAGGCAGCTGAATCAAGGATCTTCTCAGCAGTTGTCACAGAAGAAGGCCTTTCTTGGAAGACCTACAGGAAGGCAACCTCAACAAGGCACGAATCGCCAGAAACCTCCCACTAACACCTCACCAAAGGCCACCGAACTCAAGGAGTGTGCCTCGTGTGGAAAGCAACATAGGGGCAGGTGCCTTGCCGGGAAAAATGTCTGCTTCCGGTGTTTCTAGCCGGGAGATATCGCCAGGGAATGTCCAGCAGTTCCCCCACCCCAGCCGGTAAGAGTGTCAAAACTCAGCAGGTTTGTCAGAGGGCTTGCATCCTCATTTCAGATAGATCATACTTTGCTAACCTAGTGTGCCTTCCTTTAGTAGGATTAGACATCATCCTAGGAATGGATTGGCTCAACAAAAACCGAGTCTTATTAGATTGTTTTAAGAGAAAAGTCATCTTTCCTTCTCAATCCATACGAGACACATGTGACCTTCCAAGATCCTCCAAAGGTACAAGTACGAGGCAAGAATATGCCTTGCTAAATTCGGTAAAAGCAGATTCCCATCAGGAGTTCTGTGAGATACCAGTAGTACAAGACTTTTCAGATGTCTTTCTCGAAGATATACCCTTGTTTCCCCCAACACGAGAGGTTGAGTTCTCCATAGAATTGATGCCTGGGACAGGGCCAATCTCCATAGCCCCTTACCGGATGGCTCCATTGGAGCTCACTGAACTGAAGAACCAACTAGAGGAGCTATTGCAAAAGGGATTCATCAGACCAAGTGTCTCTCCCTGGGGAGGTTCAGTATTGTTTGTGAAGAAAAAGGGTGGCAGTATGCGTCTCTGCGTGGACTATAGGCAACTCAACAAAATCACGGTGAAAAACAAGTATCCCCTCCCAAGAATAGATGACTTAATGGACCAACTACAAGGTACAACATTGTTCTCAAAAATCGACCTGAGATCAGGGTATCATCAAATAAGGGTAAGAGAAGAAGACATTCCAAAGACGGCATTTCGAACGAGATACAGACACTACGAGTTCACAGTAATGTCTTTTGGGTTGACCAATGCCCCTGCCGTCTTTATGGAGTACATGAATAGAATTTTTCGACCTTACCTCGACAGCTTCGTGGTGGTATTCATAGATGATATTTTGATTTTCTTTAAGACAGAAGAAGAACACAGGGAGCACTTGCGTGTAATACTGGGGACCCTTCGAGAGAAAAAGTTGTACGCGAAACTATCCAAGTGTGAGTTTTGGATGAAGGAGGTACAATTTCTTGGACATATGGTTTCCGGCAACGGAATATCAGTAGATCCCAGTAAGATAGACTCTGTACTAAATTGGGAAAGGCCGACGTCAGCAACAGAAATAAGGAGTTTTTTAAGATTGGCGGGCTACTATAGAAGGTTCATAAGAGGGTTTTCCCAACTAGCCCTGCCGTTAACTCGTCTAACCAGAAAGGATTCCCTGTTTATTTGGACGCCAGACTGTGAAAGAAGCTTCCAAGAGTTAAAATGTCGCTTGACATCCGCCCCAGTACTAGCCTTACCTAACCCCGACATGGCCTTCGAAGTTTACTGCGATGCCTTAGGACAAGGATTGGGTTGCGTACTAATGCAATGCAAAAAGGTAGTGGCGTATGCGTCAAGACAACTGAAGACCCACGAAGCCAACTATCCAACTCACGACCTTGAACTAGCCGGGATAGTATTTGCGCTGAAGACATGGAGGCATCATTTGTACGGAGTTGGGTTTCAAGTATTCTCTGATCATAAGAGCTTAAAGTACCTGTTCGACCAGAAGGAACTCAACATGCGACAAAGGAGATGGATGGAGTTTCTTAAAGACTACGACTTTGTTCTAAATTACCACCCGGAAAAGGCTAACTTGGTGGATGACGCTCTGAGTCGGAAGGTACTCAAGGCATCATGGCTGATGATAAAAGAGGCAGACATGAGACAGAAGTTCCCGAACTTGTTTACAGGTAACAATCATGGTGAAGATCTCCTTTTCTCCCCAACAATAGGAAATTACAGTAAGACCCCTAAGTTATTTAAACGACCCTCATCGACCAATTTCGGACATGGAATTTGGGGACAAATTCTTTTCTTACGGGGGTGATAATGTAACAACCACCCCTTCTAGAAACAAAATTAAATTCAAAATTTGAAAATCAGTTATGAGATAAGCTTAGAATTTGAATTTATGGATAAGAACCTAGTAACCACCCTCCGTTTGAAATTTAAAATATCCCAACCACCCTATCCCCAAATGTATATAAATAGTGGAGCACCCATAGGTAGAAAATCACTCCTCTCAAATACTAATCCTCTCCCTTCTCTCTCTACAAAGAAATAATATTCTGTGTGCAAACACAAGAGGCAAGCTCGAAGAAGCGTTAGGAAAAAGAGTAGGGAATTATGCCTTTCTCACTTTATGTTGGCATGTAGTATACTCTAGTTATTTTTCTTTCATCTATGCATGGTTACTATCTTTCATGTGTCTCATGGCATTAAGTACCTTTTTCTCATCCCTTATCCATATTGACCATGTCTATCTATTTTTGTCATTCATAATATCTTGATTCATTAGTACATACCTTTCTACCATATTTTATTTAATTATTTAGTATATCCTAATTTTATCCGATGCATTTACATGACTTTTCATATCAATATATCATTAATGTTTCTTTAATATTGAAAGCACATACCTTTCTACCATGTTTTATTTAATTATTTAGCATATCCTAATTTTATCCGATGCATTTACATGACTTTTCATATCATTATATCATCAATATTCCTTTAATGTTGAGAGTACATACCTTTCTACCATGTTTTATTTAACTATTTAATATACCCTAATTCTACCATGTGCATT
>NC_029785.2:122593566-122600480 GCF_000816755.2 Arachis ipaensis | reverse complement strand
TGTAACAACCACCCCTTCTAGAAACAAAATTAAATTCGAAATTTGAAAATCAGTTATGAGATAAGCTTAGAATTTGAATTTATGGATAAGAACCTAGTAACCACCCTCCGTTTGAAATTTAAAATATCCCAACCACCCTATCCCCAAATGTATATAAATAGTGGAGCACCCATAGGTAGAAAATCACTCCTCTCAAATACTAATCCTCTCCCTTCTCTCTCTACAAAGAAATAATATTCTGTGTGCAAACACAAGAGGCAAGCTCGAAGAAGCGTTAGGAAAAAGAGTAGGGAATTATGCCTTTCTCACTTTATGTTGGCATGTAGTATACTCTAGTTATTTTTCTTTCATCTATGCATGGTTACTATCTTTCATGTGTCTCATGGCATTAAGTACCTTTTTCTCATCCCTTATCCATATTGACCATGTCTATCTATTTTTGTCATTCATAATATCTTGATTCATTAGTACATACCTTTCTACCATATTTTATTTAATTATTTAGTATATCCTAATTTTATCCGATGCATTTACATGACTTTTCATATCATTATATCATTAATGTTCCTTTAATGTTGAGAGTACATACCTTTCTACCATGTTTTATTTAACTATTTAATATACCCTAATTTTACCATGTGCATTTACATGACTTTTCATATCATTATATCATCAATATTCCTTTAATGTTGAGAGTACATACCTTTCTACCATGTTTTATTTAACTATTTAATATACCCCAATTCTACCATGTGCATTTACATGACTTTTCATATCATTATATCATTAATGTTTCTTTAATGTTGAGAGTACATACCTTTCTACCATGTTTTATTTAACTATTTAATATACCTCAATTCTACCATGTGCATTTACATGACTTTTCATATCATTATATCATTAATGTTTCTTTAATGTTGATAGTACATACCTTTCTACCATGTTTTATTTAACTATTTAATATACCCTAATTCTACCATGTGCATTTACATGACTTTTTATATCATTACATCATTAATGTTTCTTTAATGTTGAGAGTACATACCTTTCTACCATGTTTTATTTAATTATTTAGTATATCCTAACTTTATCCTGTGCATTTACATGACTTTTCATATCATTATATCATTTATGTTCCTTTAATGTTGAGAGTACATACCTTTTTACCATGTTATATTTAATTATTTAGTATATCCTAATTTTATCCATCTTCATAAATGCTTCTTGTATGACCCTCTTTTTATGTATGCTTAAAATAACCTTGATTGTAAATTGAACTGAGGGAATGATCATTCGGTAAGGGAAGGTGACCCCCAAAGACAAGATATCGAGATGATCCCTCGGTAAGGGAGGGTGATCGATCGAGATGATCCTTCGGTAAGGGAAGGTGATCGCCAAGACATTCGAGATAAAAACCTTCGGTAAGGGAAGGGGACTCTCATTTTATACCGGTTTGAGCTCAATACCTTCCATAAAAGTTATAAGTTAAGAAAGGAGAAAGCATGAATAAAAGTTTGATTTTTATGTTTTTTTAAGGTTTATTTATGATTATATTGATGTTACTTAAGATGTTATCCTTCTATTTTCTTTCTATGTTCTTTCCTTTTTACCTATATGTTTTACGCTTTACAAGAGGTTCATACTACATGCCATATCATACGCCCCTTTTTAAAAATTCCGCACGTGGGCTGGAGATGGATATGGAGGTGTTGCATAGCACTCCTACTGAGACGTTAGGTTCTCATTCCTTTTTTTTCCCATACTGTCTCCAGAGGAACATGGCATAGCGGATAGAGACGACGCAGTGCCCCCGAAGGTAACTTCTAAGTATGACCCCTCGAAGCACACGTGAGCAGTTGCGACCACTACTACCGTGCTCCAAACTATCTACTTAGGTCGAGAGTTCGTGGAAGAAGAACCCCAGCTGCCCGTCGTAACCTTCCTAGATAGGAACGCTTCAGCATCTAGGAAGTGGTCATCTAAGGTGATACACCTCGAGTCAGACTCCGAGACCAAGGGAGAGGAATCCGACAACCCTGGCCAAGAGGAAGACACCATGGAGGAAGATCCAGAGGAGGAGTTGAACCCTTGCGGAAGTCCAAAGGTGGAATACGTGCCCCTATTCCCCACTTCGGCACTCCGTCGAGTTTTGGTTCATCCCACACAACGGAACCAGATCTTCACTGCACGAAAAGGTGTTGGAGGAAGACCCCTGGTACCTCGATTCGTGAATAACTGAAGGGTCCTGATCAAGGATAGAATAGGATACAAGTATGGGAGCCTCTTCGATGAGATTAGTTAGGACGTAATTAGTTTCTTTTCTTGTTATAATTTTCTCTAAGTATTTTATCTTGAACCGTACTCATGGTTAGGATATTATTTCACATTTATTCGATTCCAACATTTTAATGCTACTCATTTTCCTCTCTGCGCGCACTTTCTCCCTCTTCGCGTAACCATTAAGTCATTATTTTTCTTTGTCGAGTGTGGCACCTTATTTTAAAGACCTTCAAGATATGATGAAACTTAGGGTGTTACAAATAGGGTCCTTATGTTGACACAAAAGGTCCATATCCAGAGTTGAGTAAAGAGGGCAAGTTGTCTCAAAAGCAAGAACAGAAGGAGGAGAAAAGCATCCTCGATGATTAAGATCCAAGAGTCAAAAGACGAGTCAAAAGAAACCTCGTTAACCAAGCTGGTTCCCAAAGGGAAAGAAGAGGAGGAAGCATTGACAGAAATGTTCGATTCTGGATTTGAGAATGACCTAAGTGTGATGTTTGGAAAAACCGGTGGTTTTGGATATGTGGTCACGGTGTCTGTTCTCCCTTTCAACTTCCAGGGTAACTCTAAAGGGCTTTGGAATTGTCTCGAAAGGAATTGTGATGATGTCATTCCAGGAGACAAATGCAAGTTTGTCGAGAATGAATTTATTAAAGAAGGGTTATTTGAGTAGAAACCTGCTGAAATCATTAAAGGTCATCTTCGACCCTTGCACATTAAAGCTAAGGTCGAAGGATTTATGATCAATTGCATCCTAGTTGATGGAGGAGCAGCGATAAATTTATTGCCTAAAAGTATGTTATCCTTGTTCCAAAAGACAGTGATCTGATAAAAACAAACTTGGTTGTCATTGGGCTCAATAGTAAGTCGACAATAGCGGTGGGAATGATCTCACTCAAAGTCAAGATAGAAAGTGTCGAACAACCAACAGTGTTTATACTAGTACCTACCAAAGTAACTTTTAATATGTTGTTGTGAAGAGATTGGATCCATGGACTAAGGATAATACCTGTGACCCTGCTTTAGAAATAGGTGCTTTGGGATAAGGATGGAAGGATTGAAGAGGTCGAAGATGATGACAGTACTTGCTATGTCGAACAGATGAATGTCAACTTCAAAGAATATCATACTAGTGTTCAACCAGTAGGTATTAATATATATGAGCACTTTTGACCCTACTCTCATCAAAAGTTGCTATGTAGGGGCTCATGGCATGAAGTTGGTCCCTAAGGCCAAGGAGAACTTGGCCACAAAATCCACTTAATGGATATATCGAGCCATTGGGTTCGACTTTCAGACTACATGGCACCTGAGCACTAGATTGTATATATGATCTCGACCTCTTAGGGTTTGAGAAGTTCGATTTATTTTCAAAAGATTTGCACAATAAAAAAGTTGAAGTACAAGATCCTCTGGATGAAGTCGAGATTGGTGGAGAAGGTCAAATTACTTATGTAAGTAAATGCCTGTACCCCGATTTCAAAAAAGAGTTAATAAAGGTGTTGAAGGAACACCAAGATTGTTTTGCTTAGTAATATGAGGAGATGCATAGGTTGGACAAATCACTTGTTGAGCATAAGCTTTTCATCCTTGAAAATGCTTGACTTATCATGCAAATTCTAAGATGTTTTGTGATGAACGGATTTTTGACGGTTTAGAATTTCACAAATAAATTTTCGTCGCAAGTATAGTTCCTAAACCAACAAAGAATTCTTTCATACAAAATTTTGGTTGTCACACGTAACAAACCCCAATAAAAATAATAACCGAAGTATTCAAACCTCGGGTCGTCTCTCAAGGAATTGCAGGGAAGTGTACTTATAATTAGTTATGGGATTTTATCTTTTTGGGTTTTGAAATAAGGAACACGTAATGTAAATAATAAGGAAATAAAACAATAATTAAGAAAAGTCTTAGCAAGGATTGATAATTAGAAGTCCTATCCCCATTATCATAGTCACTTGTGAGATCAATTGTCCATTGCTCCCACTTAGTCAACCTCTATCTATGAAGGAAAGTCAAGTGGATAAATCAACTTGAATCCTCAAGTTCTAGTCAACTCCTAAGGAAAGACTAGAGTTAGTGGAATTCAAATCAACTAGCAACTTTCAATTGTCAATCAACAAGAGACCTTGACAATTCAAGAGTCTTCAATTAATCAATTCAAGCCAAGAATATAAAAATCTAACTTAAAACCCTCCCAAGCATTTTATCAAACACTTGGAAGGCATAACATGAAAACATAGAAAATTAACAAGGAATAATAAAACCTAAGACTAACAATTGCAAGCATCAATAACATAAATTAAAGAAAGAAGCAATAAACATGAAATACCTCAAATTGCATTAAATAGAAAATCAAATCTAACATGAGAATTCATAAACTAAAGTGGATAAATAAATAAATCACCAAGAGAAGAGAAACTAAAGTGCCAGAATAAATAAGAGTAGAAGAGAAACTAAATTAAAGTAAAGTAGAAATCTAAAATTGAAAATAGCTAAACCTAAGAATCCTAAAACCTAGAGAGAGGAGAGAGCCCCTCTCTCTAGAAAACTACATCTAAACCTAAAATTATGTGAATCAAAGTTGTCTAAATGATTCCCCCACTCTGCAGCCTCTAATATGTGTTTTCGGGCTTGGAAACTGGGTCAAAAACAGCCCAGAAATCACCCCCAACGCTTTCTGCAGATTGCAGCACGTGACGCTTTGTCATGCGTACGCGTCGTCCACGCGTACGCGTCGCTTGGCAAAAATTCCGGTCACGCGTACGCGTCGCTGCCAACTTCTCAAAACACCGTTTTCTTGCGTTCCTTCCACTTTTGCATGCTTCCTTTCCATCCTCTAAGTCATTCCTGCCCTATAAACCCTGAAAACACTCAGCAAACATATCACGGCATCGAATGATAATAAGAGGGAATTAAAATTGGCAAGTTTAAGGCCAAAGAAGCATGTTTTCAATCATAACATAAAATTAGGAAGGAAAATTTAATACATGCGAATTATATGTACAAGTGTGAGAACAATGGATAAAATCTACTAAATTAAGCACAAAATAAACCCTAAAAATGGGGTTTATCATTTTGCTCCTGAAATCATGGAAAAAATCAAAGAGGAGGTTGAACGATTGTTGAGAACTGGATTCATTCAAACAGTCAGATATATCGAATGAATTTTTAATATTGTGCCTATAATTAAAAAAAATAAAAAATTAAGAGTATATATTGATTTCAGAAATTTAAATAAAATTATTCCAAAAGATGAGTTTTATATGCCAATTGCAGAGATATTAATCAACTCTGCACTTCTTTTATTTTAACCTACTATTACGTACTTTTTTTATATTCAATACAATACACATATAATTTTAATCGGTGATTTTAGTCGATGGTCATATTTTATATACAACCTTATATTTATGTATAACTTTTATTTAATTTGATATGTATATAAATATATGTTTATGTAATTACCGACTAAAACCACCAACTAAAATCACATGTTTATTATAAAAAATTTTTTTATTTATAGATATATTATTATGAATACACTGTTTTAATATCTTACAATTTTACAATTTAATAATTAAAAAATAAAACACTGTTAAACTATAATCAAAAATATATTATATTTATCTATTTACCTACAACAATTTTAGAATGGCTGCATTCATGCATTGGTCTCAGGATAAGATAATAGCTACTAAATATAATACTCGTATAAAATTGTATGTACAATTTTATAAATCAATGTTAGAAGTCTACTTAAGTATATAAATAATTAATAACTTTTTCTTTGTACCGATTGATCAATCAGATAAAAATCGCTAAGTAGTAACGGTTGTTAACCTTCTTATACTCACCCGATACGTTTAACGTTAGCATAAAACCCAGTATAAGGTTTGTCTCAGAAAAAACCAGAAATAGTTAAAGATTACCTCCTAATAGTGAAAAGCCGATTCGTTCAATCCGTTAACGGTTGCCACCACTTTATTTATTTATTTATTTATTTACTACTGACAAACCGTTATTAATATACGACTCGGACCTTTTAGGTCAAGTTTCAAGAACATGTGAACTGTTACTTTAAATTTCCCCTTCACAGGTGTGAATTTTTCTACCCAACAGTTGAAGATAACGTTCTTTACGATACAACCACCCATATTCTTTTACACTTTTATTGAAACGGTTCGATATTAGAAAAGTAAGAGTGAATTTTTAAAACTTAAATTTAGAGTGAGAATTAAATTTTTTTTTTTTTTTATTCCATGGAGGTTCCGAGGTTGGTAACAAAGTTTCCGTAGATTTCTCAGATTTTGAAAGCTGGTGATATCTAGACAGACCAAACCACAAATCTGTTATTTTTTGTGCAAATTTTTTCACTTACAAAGTTAAAAAACAAATTAATGAAAAAAAAAGCGATTTGTATATATACTAAAATGTATAATTTGGATGCAAGTACACTTCAATTTTCAAAATTATCAAAAGTATTTAGTAATTTTTTAATAATAATTAATAATTAATTGGATATTTTTTAAGTATTTATTTATATTAATTAATTAAAATAGTTTATATAAAAAGTATTTATTTTTAGAGTACTTATTATGTGTATTTTTAAAATCTTCAAGCAAAAAGCA
>NC_029785.2:122584447-122588315 GCF_000816755.2 Arachis ipaensis | reverse complement strand
ACGTAGGTTTAATATGTAAAATCATATATATGTTTAGCGAAAAAAAAAGTAATTAAACAAAAAATTGAAACATTCACTTTTTTAAACGTGTTTTTTATTGTCTAAACACCAAACCAGACAGATCTATAGTGGTCGAAAGTTTTAGACTCTTTAGATGCCTTTGAAACAATGGTTGGAGCCTTGGTGGTTCCTTATTTTTTTTTTTTTTTTAAATTAAGAGTGAGATTTAAATTCAAAATTTTTAAGTGAGAATGAAAAGATTATAGCTTGGCAAAGTTATTTTCACATTTTCTTATACCCACCAACATAGCATTTCTTGCAATAGAAGTTGACAACCCATCTTTTTAAGTGTGGACACTTCCCCTTTAAATTTCATTGTCAAGTGTACAAGAACTTTGAACTGGATTTTCCAGGCTCAGCATATAATTATTGCCAAACAGTCATCATTTATTTATTTATTTATTTATTTCACCACCGTTGGCAATTGCCTAACTTGCTTAGCCGAAAAGTGATAATCCTCCATTAGAAATTGATAAAGACCAAAAAAGACTCTGTTTGGAATATGACCCAAAATACGATTGCAATTTGCATAGCCCACTCATATTCTTCCAATTGTTGGCAATGATGAATCGCTAAAAATAGACTAACTAGTTAGCCATGTTTCTTTTTCAATAATTAATAAATATATGAATTCATCTGAAGATTGTAACTAAATATTTTAACATGTATGTTAAAATATGCTCATAATATAAATCATCGATAATAGAATAGGACTCTGGTTACGTACTTACGTCGGTAAGATTTTAACAACATCCATTTATCTATTTATATTATATAAAAACTAATATCAAATTGTCACAAAATAAAAAATTAATAATTTAACATTTTAACATTCTATAATTTTGTCACATAAGTATTATTATATAGATATTTATTTTTTTAAAAAATATTATTTGTACACTAAAATCAACCACCAAAATCAGCCATTAATGTATTTGTATATAAATATATGTATAGTTTAATTTATTTTCAATATGTATTTATATTCCAACATATATTTTATACTGGTAGCTGATTTTAGTGGCTAATTTTAATATACACATAACATAACTTATATTTTTTTCATGCATTATCATCCAATTTTATTTTCTTCTATCTATGATTTTTCTAAAAACCATTACAATTACATTTATTTTTTTCACTAATTAAAATCACTAACTCTTATTAATTATTATCATTAACTATATAGATAATATATTCTCTCTCATTCACTCATTATTCTCAAATCATTACGTAGACATAATATTTTTGATAACATTAAACGAATAGATTTCAATTGAATAGTTTTGTAATTTTTTTCGTTGCATTATAAATTTTTTGATCACATAATTATTAAATTTTATTTTAATTTATATATCCATCTAAATTTTATACAACACGCCCGTTCAAATCTAGTATATACAATATTAATGTTCTGACTTAGCTTGTGTGTGATTTGATGATTTCATAGTTAGTCTATTAACACCATCACTCTAAAGAAACGTAAGTGTAAATTATTGAGATCATGTTTGAAAAAATGGTAAAGAAAATTTTTGAAAAAAATGCTTTTGAAAAAAAAACATTTGGGTGAAAAAGTAGAAACGACTTATAAGCAAAATTACTAATTTTAAACTTAAAAATAATTTATAAGGGAAATTAAAGTGATATTTGGAAATTTATTATTACAAAAAAGTTTATTGTTTATCAATTTGACTTCAGATATTATTTATTACAAAAAGTTTATTATTTATCAATTTATAAGCGATTTTTAGGAACGGACCACGACTCTCTCATTTGATGTTTGCAGATGATCTTTTGCTTTTCTGTAAGGCATCAAAAGCTCAAGTAATAAAGGTTATACATTGCCTGGACTTGTTTTCTAGATCATCAGATTTGAAGGTAAATCTTCATAAGTCAAAAGTCCAGTGTTCTAAGAGGGTGTCGGAGAGGAGGAAAGAAGTTCTCTCAGGGGGTCTCTAACATCCGGTTCTGCAAGGATTTGGGTAAATATCTGGGAATTAACATCGGTCATGCTAGAGCTTTCAGGAAGACGGTTCAAGAGGTTATTGAGAAAATTTCGAGGAAGCTCTCCAGTTGAAAAGGATGCCTGCTGAATAAGGCAGGGAGACTTTGTCTTAGCTTGTTAAATCGGTTATGGCCTCTATCCCGGTTTATGAAATGCAAATTTCTCTTCTTCCAAAGTATGCATGTAACAAAATTGATTCCTTGATGAGACAGTTCTTGTGGAAAGGCGAAGTGACCGGAAAAAGGCTGCCTCTGGTCAGGTGGGAGGTCGCCATAACTCCTAAAATGGTAGGAGGATTGGGTATTAGGGATACTTTCTGTGCTAACATGGCGCTTCTGGAAAAGTTGGTATAGGATTGTCTAAATAATAGTGAGAAGTTGTGGGTGCAGGTTCTGAAGCATAAATATCTCAAGAATCAATCTGGTATGAACGAGAACAGTAGAAATTTTTCGTCGTCTACCTGGAAGAACATTCTTAGTGCCTATGAGCATCTCAAAGAAGGGTTTCATTGGAATATTGGGGATGTCCACAAATCAGATTGGTATAATAAGTGGACTCCTTTTGGTAAGTTTTGCAACCTTGTTCCTTATGTACATATTTCTGAATCAGAATTCATAGTGGCTGACTTGTGAAAAGGGGTATCTTCGGAGGTTGATAGTCTTACCACGCCTATTCTTCATGAGATTAAGCAGTTTATTTGTGGTCTGAGATATCCTAATTCGACTGAGTTGGAGCCACAGTGGGAGTGGTGGCCTACAGCAACAAAAAAATATAGTGCAAGGGAGGGTTATAGATAGTTATTAGAGAAAATATTAAATTGGAATGCCAATAGTAACTGGAACTGATTGTGGAATACAAATATTTTGAAGAAGTTCAAATTTACTATGTGGCTTGGCTTACATGATGCTCTACCAACTAAGACCTTTCGATTCAAGCGGCATTTAGCTTCTTCAGATATGTGTAAGAGATATAACAAGGCGCAGGAGACTATGGAGTATTGTCTTAGAGACTGTGAACGATTAAAGGCAATTTGGCATATGTTGGATCCTAGTATCCTGGACTCGACGGCTGGTACTGCTCTTAAAGAGTGGTTTCGGAAGGTCTTGGCTAACAATGAGGCGTCTTTTGGTGCAGGGCTTTGGTGGGTATGGAGACATAGGTGCAATGACATATTCAATACTGACAATCCTTTGACAAACCACAAGGTTGTTGCCTTGGCCAGAATTACCGCCAAGGACTTACAGGTTTAGAGGAATCGAAACAATGCCTTTAGGTCTCTTCAAAATTGCATGTGTTGGAAACCACCAGTAGGCAACAGTTTTAAAGTTAATTGTGATGCAAGCTTGTATCTGGATTCAAATTTAGCGGGATTTGGGTGTATTATTAGAGATTCTAAGGGAGATTGGATCTCGAGCTGCTCTTGAAGCATTTCTCTCTAGTCTATCATCAGTTGTGAATTATTTGATGTTTGGAGGGGACTGATTTTAGTTTGGAATAGCAGTTTGAGGGATATTATATGTAAAACGGATTGCCTTGACATTCTGCCCATCATGCATGAGATTACAAGTGGGTATTCATCTGAAGGAACAGATTTGATTCACAAGATTTAGAAGCTTTTATCTCGTTTTTGGTTTGTTCACGTTGAATGGGTGTCCCGATAAGCAAATAGATTTGTGGATTGGATGGCTAGATATAGTGCCAAGAGTAACTCTAATCATATTATTTGGTCTGAAGCCTTGTGTTGATCTCCAACAAATCATCAACTTGAATATAAGATAGTGTTTGTTTTGTTTCTTTCTATAT
>NC_029785.2:122580000-122582746 GCF_000816755.2 Arachis ipaensis | reverse complement strand
TCACTTTATCTTCGTTCTTTTCAAGTAGTTATTTTTATTTATTATTTTATCTTTTTAAATTGTATTTAAATATTATAGTAAGAGAAGACTATTTGATAGATGTGACACGTATATCATGTTTCAATAACTAAAAATAGAGAACGTATAGGGAGCCAATGACCTAAGCGTACAATGTGTACAATGAAGGTTTAAAAAGTATTAGAGATATGATTATTAGTGTTACATTGTCCTGTCAGGTTGCGCTTTTAGGATGAGTGATTTCAGGACATGGTATTAGAGTTCTAGATCCAGAAGGTCAAGAGTTTGAACCTTGGTAAACCCAAAATTAGCTTTTTATAACATGAGATGTTTATTATCCCTGGTATCCGATTCATAAACCAAAGATTTAGTCCATTGTACACATTGTACGCTTATGTCATTGGCTCCCTAGCACTACTCCTAAAAATAACATCTAATTTTTAAATTATTTTTATGAATCACGATACCATGCATTTTTAATATTATTATTATAATTAAATAATAATAAAAGTATAAATTGTTAAAAATAAATAATAAAGATAACATATAATTAATGAAGAGTTATGTTTTTTTTTTTTTTTTAATATTTTACTAAAAAATAATTAGTTAATTTTTAAATTTTGCTAAATAATTAAATTAAAATTGATGAGATAACATCATTAGAGGTTGAACCATGGTGTAGCATTCGTCAACTATAATCCCATACTATTTTGGTGTCTAGCATGTTGCATGTCTCGGTATACGGTAATGCATGCATGACATATTTCATTGCATCATCATCAGCATCTACCAATCAAGCTTAAAAACACGTACACCACCACACTCCTATAAATCTATGGATCGGAATTGGAAACATGATGCACTACTCCACATAACCTTGATTGAGATAGATGGGTGAGGTGGGAGGTGTAGATGAGATAGAGTCTTTGAGAATTGAGTTGGCAGAGATTGGAAGGAGCATAAGGTCCTCATTCAGAAGCCATGCTTCCAGTTTCAGGTCTGCCATCGATGTTGATAACAATGAAGGCCATCATGCATTACAATGGACTCAAATCCAGAGGCTTCCCACTTTTGAGAGGATCACTTCAGCTTTGTTCGATGTCAACAAGCTTGGTGCTCAAGAAAGGCATTTGTTCATCGAGAAGCTTCTTGAGCACATCGAGAATGACAATCTTCGATTGTTGCAGAAACTCAGGAACAGAATTGACAAGTAATTAATCTTTCTTTTTTTTTTTATTTTGTTTATTTTTTAAGTCAGCACATTATTATTGAGTTCTATCAGTTTTTTTTTCTTGCTTGGAGAATGCATGATAACCAAATGATGAAGACATCAGTGACTTTATCTTTCATATGATTTTGTTTTATATGGCTAGAATTATAACTTCAAATTTGCATAACTGGTTTACAAGAATTATAACTTTCAGCTATGTTGGAAAGAAGAAAATGATTGATATAATATTTAATATAAATATGAAAAATATTATAGAATTAGTATAATTTATTATTTTTTAATCAGTCATTAACTAGCAGTATTTAAAAGTATTGGTTAAAAACATAATGCTAGACTCTTCGACTAAAAATGGTGATTTCTTGACAAAAAATGTTAGCCGATATAAATTAAATTTGTTGATCCTTAAACTTTTTTTTTTTCCCTAAATGTTCGAAAGGTATGTACTGTGTTTTTCCTTAAAAAAATATTATGATTTATCCTGAAAAAAGAAAAAAAATATGAAGGAAAACATAAATAAAAAAATTGATGTATTTATTTTTATGAAAAATTAATAATTAAAATTATTAGATAATAAATTAGTAGTTAAGTTTATTTTTTGTTTTTTATTTTTATTTTTATAGTTTTTATGACGTGATGAATAGTTAGTTAATCAGAGCAGTTAGGTACGTAGCATTAACACGATATTGGCTTTCTCAAACTCATTGATCCAGCTAGCTTTGTAAAGCAGGGAATGCATATTATATTGTAGAACATTACTGGCACATTGGAACAGCATATATATAAAGATCGGATTAAATATGATGCATGGACGTTCAAACAGACACGAAATCTGACACGATATAAAATATAGACACACAAAATTTTATAAGATATGGAGACACAAGAAATAAATATATATAATATAAAATATTTTTTAAATAAATTATAATAATATTTTAATAATTTATTAATTTTAAAATATAAAATAATTTTATAATAATTTTTAATTTTTTTTAATTATATAAAATATTTAAATATTTTTTATAATATATATTATTTCTAAATTTA
The DNA here is from genome assembly GCF_000816755.2 of Arachis ipaensis. NCBI lineage: Eukaryota > Viridiplantae > Streptophyta > Magnoliopsida > Fabales > Fabaceae > Arachis > Arachis ipaensis. The sequence goes on along the minus strand of NC_029785.2, from coordinate 122,580,450 downwards.
TTTTAAAAATACATATTAAAAATAAAGTTGAACATGATACGTAATGATATTTAAGTGTATTTAAAGATATCTGACGAATAATTTTTTATTTTTTATTACAACATAATTGAACTCAACAAACACATGTATCGAACAAATATCAATAAATGTTATTTTAAAATATGTGTGACACGTAAATATAGTAACTTAGTGAAATGGCAGAACTTCATAAATTAATACAATTTGTTAAATTAGTTGGGGGGTACAGTGATGAATAATTATGGTTATTATTGTTGGCCTGATTAAAAGTGGAAACTATTAAGAGATTGTCAGTCTCTCACTTACCATAGTAATATCTTCTATTTTTATCTACGATTTAATTTACAGTTTCAAAGACAAAATAAGATATGCTACCTAAAAAATGATATAAAAAGTAAAATAAAAATATTATATATACACTAAAAATAATTA
>NC_029785.2:122569422-122579551 GCF_000816755.2 Arachis ipaensis | reverse complement strand
TTTAATATTTTTTTATAAATATATAGATTATAATAAAAAAGGGAATAGATTATTTTGTGCTTGACCCTTAACCATTATTAGTCAACTCTCCACTTCTTTTGATTAAAAGTGTTAGTCTCTTAATAATCAGAATTATATGGATGAGTAATGTTTTGTCTATGGGGAGTGATAGGGAACAATGAAAATTTTGAACAACATGAACAACCATCAATCAAATAAAAATACACTACATCCTAATTTAATACTACTAATTAAATTTACTCTTTTAATCTTATTAATTCACATTGTTTACACATTGTTCAAAAATCTTATTGGTTACCTATACTTTTCCTTTGTCTATTGATTAATTTTGTTGTAACCTAATAAATCCAATAGTTGACTCATTTGTTATAGCTCAATTGTAATAGGGTCGACTCTTAATAAGTTATAACTCAAATGATATATTTTTCTCATACTTATTTAAGAGGTCGGGTTTGAGTCTCCTTATCTTTGATAAAAAAAAAAAGAATCAACTAGAGGTGTACATGACTCGATCCAGGTCGGAGTCAGATCAAGACGAACCCAGTTTCACCCAACCCAATGCACTCTAACGGGATTAAAAAAGATAATATATGTTTTAAATTAATTTCAATATTACGTTATATTAATTATAAGTTTATTATTTTATTTTTAATCACAGTTATTGAATTAAAAAATAGATCAAAGAAGCATGAAATTAGAATTTATGGATAAATTCGAGTTCAAATATGGATATCAACTTATCGGCAATAAGTATATATATTTTTTTTTATAAATAAGTGCATCATAATTTTTTGACATAAAGTTTATCAAGATCCGAACTTCACTGGTTTAGACCCAATTTTAGTGTGATTCGAAAGTAGTAAAATTTTACCGAGTTTAGAGTTGGATAAGAATTTTAAAAATAGACCGATCATTATTTAAAATTGGATTCGAATCAAAACAAACGATTCACCCGATTCATATACACTCTTAAAGTCGACAAAATAGCATCCATCGAATGAACTCATTTAACTAGTTTAGATAGATGGATTTTTTCCCACGAACTAGCCCTTTTAATTTATTCTTTTTGAGAATTAATCGGTTTAAGGTTTTTTAACATCTTGTTTTCACATACCTAATTTTAAAGATAAAAGTATGGGTTAATAATCAATTTCGTCCCTAAAAGATACCTCAATCTCCATTTTCGTCCCCAAAAGTTAAAATTAATCGAAATCGTCCACCTTACCTGATCACGTTCGTCCTTCCGTCATCTCCATAGCTGAGTTGGCAAATGTCCGCTCACGTAGGCCGTTAACTGCCAAGGTGGCAGAGAACAGAAACCACGTCGTTTCGGTAGAAACCCATTTTCCTCAGCTCCCCCAACACTACTCCCCCTATTCACCATAAACGCTCCAAGAAACCCACCATCGCCTTTGCTCACTCCCACAACCATTCCAGAGCGCTTCATCATCTTCTTCTGTCTCGGCTTTCAAGGGCTCTAGCGCTTCATCATCTTCTTCTGTCTCGGCTTTCAAGGGCTCTAGTTGATACTGTGTCATCTGGGTCTATGCAACATGCACTCTTCCTGTTCGACAAAATGTCTCACTCTTCCTGTGTCATCTCGGTTTTTATAATTTATGGGGAAGAGAAGTGCATTGCTATGCGCTCAAGATGGGTTTTGAATCAGATGTTATGGTCCAGAACATGGAATGCCATGATTGCTGCATATGTGCAGAATGATTGGTACATGAAGGCCTTAAAGCTATTTGAAGAACTTTTGAGTGGGTATCTTAAACTGGATACAGTTACTATCGCAAGCATCCTTCCTGCCTATGCAAATTTAGCATCATTAAGGGAGTGCAGACAAATTCATGGTTATATCATGAAATTGAATTTTCACTTGAATACTTTTGTTTCAAATGCAATTATGCATATGTATGCAAGTTGTGGAGATTTAGCGTTAGCATGCAGGATTTTTCGTGGAATGGCTTGTAGAGATATAATATCATGGAACACCATCATAACGGCTTATGCAATTCATGGTATGGGGAGAATGTCTATTGAACTATTTTCCGAGATGAAGAGTAGAGGAATTGAGCCTAATGATAGCACCTTTGTTTTCCTGTTATCTGCTTGTAGCAATTCTGGCCTGGTAAACGAAGGTTGGGCATACTATAACTCGATGAAATTAGGGTTTATCTACTCTAAGGACTAATTTGACGACTTAAACAAGACTTATCTTGTCATCAACAACATGCTACAGCCTGACATTTTTCACCTTGGCAGTTAACGGTCCACATCAGCGGACGTTTGCCAACTCAGCTACGGAGATGACGAAAGGACGAACGTGATCAGGTAAGGTATCTTTGGAGGACGATTTTGATTAATTTTGACTTTCGGGGACGAAAATGGAGATCGAGGTATCTTCCAGGGACGAAATTGACTGTTAACTCATAAAAGTATGTTCATTTAAGTCAGATAAACAAATTGGCCTGATATATTTGGTTTATTTTGACTACTCTAATTCTATCATGTACATATATGTAAATATGGTAAAATAATATTAAAAAACCAATATTATAAAAGCCAATTTAAATCAAATACTATAATATGTTGTCAAACAAATTATTATGAAGTCCAGATAAGTTTTTATAGAGTTTAGATTTTAATATTTCTTTTAGTTGAATTTTAAATATTATTTGAAGAGTTTTTGATTTTTTTTTTTCATATGTTGAATATTGACCGTATAACGTTGGTTTTCACAATTTTATGGTTAGGTTAATATATTATTATTTCATCTTTGGTTTGAAGAGTTGGTATCAAGTTACCCACTGTGGAAGTGAGGTACCAAAATCTTACTATAGAAGCGGAGTGTCAGGTTGTTAAGGGCAAGCCGATACCAACTTTGTGGAACACCCTTAAGGGGTGGATCATTGTAAGTAACATCTGTAATTATATATAACTTCATTTCACACTTCATATTTTTCTAACTTCTAACATTCGTTTCTTTTGGTGGGAAAAGGATGCAAGTAAATTGTTAATCCTACGATCTCGAAAATCCCGGATAAGTATAATCAAAGATGCCAATGGCATTATTAAGCCTGGAAGGTATGTTTATTGCTTACAAAGTTAAGTAGTGCCATTGAACTTTGATAATCGGTATTCAGTAACATAAATCATAACATGATTGTACTAGTGCTTTGTTTTCAATGCTTGATTCTCTTACAGGATGGCCTTATTGCTTGGCCCTCCAGGAAGTGGTAAAACAACACTATTGTTGGCTCTGGCAGGGAGACTTGACCATTCTCTCAAGGTTTTCTATCTCTAGGCTTTTTTCTTGACTAATTTTCTCTATAATAATTGCCTAATTGTTGTTTGAAAGTGGCATGTGCTTGCAATATTGGATCTTTCAAGCATTGCTTCATTAATTTGTCATAAAAAATTTTTTTGTCTGCTAATATATAGTACCACAAAGGAATGAATTATGAATGAGGTGGAATGAAGCTCAATAGTTGATAGTTTCTATTTAATTTATTTGAATTAAAATGGATCTTTTGCATGCTTGTTCTATTTTCACATGCATTCTATGTGTTTTTTAATAGGTAAAAGGGGAAATTTCTTACAATGGACACCCACTAGAAGAATTCATTCCTCAAAAATCCTCGGCTTATGTAAGCCAATATGATCTACATATTCCAGAGATGACAGTTAGGGAAACACTTGATTTCTCTGCACGTTGTCAGGGTGTAGGAATCAAAGATGGTAGGTAACTATATTTCCAAAAGGCAAAAGAAAAACAGGTTTAGTTAAACTGGCTTGAGTATATGTTTTGTTTTCCTTGTATGAAAGAGCTTCTGAAGGAAGTAAGCAGAAGAGAGAAAAAAGCAGGAATAATGCCGGACCATGATTTGGATGCATATATGAAGGTACAACACCCCACATCTTTAACTTTTCCACCTCCAAATCTTGTTGGAGAAGATAGTCTGACTGAAAAATTTTTCATTACAGGCGACATCAGTGAAGGGACTGAAGAGCACTCTTCAGACAGACTACATTTTAAAGGTGGCATACAATTTTTCTCCATGGATTTAGAGTTTAGTAGCTCATATCTTGATAATTTGTTGCTGTTTTTTTGACTAATTGACTATTAAAATGCCTTACAGATCCTTGGTCTCGATGTCTGTGCTGACACATTGGTTGGAGATCCTATAAGAAGAGGCGTATCTGGTGGTCAAAAGAAAAGGGTAACTACAGGTATCATTATTATATTTATTGTAATCATTTCATTATAACTTGATGTATGAAGTGGCTATGATCCTGACTTTGGGGCCTGATGAAGGAGAAATGATTGTTGGACCAACAAGAGCTCTCTTTATGGATGAAATATCCAATGGCTTAGACAGTTCCACTACTTTCCAAATAATCTCCTGTCTTCAGCATATGGTGCATATCACAGATGCAACTGCTTTGATTTCGCTCCTTCAGCCAGCACCAGAGACCTTTGATCTCTTTGATGACATTGTCCTAATGGCAGAAGGGAAAATCGTGTACCACGGTCCACGTGATTGTATAGTTGAGTTCTTCGAGGACTGTGGGTTCCAGTGTCCACCACGAAAAGGCACTGCTGACTTTCTTCAAGAGGTATATAAGTTAAGTTTAATCTTAATTGTATTTTCCTTTATAATTTCATAATGATTTGAAATGTTTGTTAAAACCAGGTTATCTCTAGAAACGATCAAGCACAGTATTGGAGCAGATCAGAAGAACCTTACATCTATGTTACTACTGAACAGTTCATTGAGAAGTTTAAGCATAGTTCATTTGGCAAAAAGCTGGAGGAGGAGATCTCAAAGCCATTTGACAAGTCTCAGAGCCATAAGAATGCTCTCGCCTTTAGAAAATACTCGTTAACAAAGTGGGAATTGTTTAAGGCTTGCATAATGAGGGAGTTTCTTCTGATGAAAAGGAATTCTTTTGTCTATGTATTCAAGTCAACGCAGCTTGTGATCGTTGCATCCATAGGAATGACTGTTTTCATTCGGACACGAATGTATGTTGATGCACTTCATGGGAATTATTTCATGGGGTCATTATTCTATTCACTCATCATACTTTTGACTGATGGATATCCAGAACTTTCTATGACAATATCAAGACTTTCAGTGTTCTACAAACAGAAAGAGTTGTGCTTTTATCCTGCTTGGGCCTATTCAATCCCTTCAGCTGTTCTCAAGATTCCACTTTCATTGTTGGAATCTTTCATTTGGACTGCACTTACTTATTATGTTATTGGTTACAGCCCTGAGGTTGGCAGGTTGGTACACAATAGAAAGCTAATTTTATTCTTCAATTTCTTGCATTATTGTAACAATGTTTCAACTCATGTTCAAATTTTTCTCAGGTTCTTTCGCCAATTCCTCCTCCTATTCACTTTACACATGTCATCAATATCGATGTTTCGATTTATTGCCTCAGTTTTCCAAAATGTGGCTGCTGCTATGACAGCTGGAACTGTGGCCATACTATATGCTTTACTATTTGGTGGCGTCGTCCTCCCAAAGCGTGAGAATCTAGGACTCTCTTGAATTTTGAGCAGATAGTTTTTGTTCAAATGATTATTCTTAGCTGCTTTTTTGTTCTAGCCTATATGCCATCTTGGTTGCGTTGGGGATTTTGGATATCTCCTTTGTCATATGGAGAGCTGGCTGTGACGGTGAATGAATTTCTTGCTCCTAGGTGGCAAAAGGTAATACTGTATTGAAACTTAAATTTGTATGAGTTTCTTTTGATAACAAAGATTCCTCAACTTTCTGGTTTTGTTTTTCTTAATGAAGATGTCTGCAAACACAACATTGGGTCACCAAATAATGGAAAGTCGTGGTCTCAACTTTGATGGCTACTTTTACTGGATATCCGTTGGTGCCTTACTTGGGCTCACTGTTCTGTTTAACACAGCTTTTACATTGGTCTTGTCTTTCTTCAAGGGTAAGTTACTCTCTTGTAGCTTATTTGGGGGCATGTTTCATGTTAACTACATTTTTATTCATTAAACTTCACTTTGGCATTCTACTCTTAGTTCCTTCACGTTCTCGCGCTCTTATATCTTCCGACAAGCATTCAGAGTTACAAGGAAATCAAGAAAACAATGGTAACTTTGCCGGAAACATCACTCCAGTTGAAAGTACAACAGAACCAGAAAAAGGTCAGCACTCAGGAGGAATGGTTCTGCCTTTCCAACCACTAACATTAGCATTCCGTGGTGTGCAGTACTATGTTGACCCTCCTATGGTACTCTTCATGATTGAGTTCCAGTTAGTTGTTACTTACAAATTAAGTTAGATTTGTCTCCATGGACATGGTTGTATAATCACATCATTTTGAATGCAGGAAATGAGAAACCAAGGATTTAGTAAAAAGCAGCTTCAGCTTCTTTGTGACGTTACAGGTTCATTGAGACCAGGCATATTAACAGCACTGATGGGAGTCAGTGGTGCGGGGAAAACAACTTTATTGGATGTTCTTTGTGGAAGAAAAACAGGTGGTACTATAAAAGGGGATATTAGAATCGGTGGCTATCAAAAGGTTCAAGAAACATTTGCAAGGATCTCAGGTTACTGCGAACAAAATGACATTCATTCTCCGAATATAACAGTAGAAGAATCCGTGATGTTTTCTGCTTGGCTTCGGCTTCCTCCTCAGATTGATGCAATAACTAAATCTGTACAAGTTTCTTCTTATAGCAGCATGATATTTCTGTGACATTGAACTTGTTTGTTGGATTGGATTTCATTCATTTCCTCTAATAATCATTTCTCAGGAATTTGTAAAGGAAGTCCTTCATACTATTGAGCTGGATCAGATCAAAGATTCCTTAGTAGGCTTGCCAAATGTTAGTGGATTGTCTACCGAGCAAAGAAAACGGCTAACCATAGCCATTGAGCTTGTTGCTAATCCTTCAATCATATTTATGGATGAACCAACTTCGGGTCTAGATGCAAGGGCAGCTGCAGTTGTTATGAGAGCAGTGAAGAATGTTGTTAGAACAGGAAGAACTGTCGCATGCACCATTCACCAGCCTAGTATTGATATATTCGAGTCATTTGATGAGGTATACTGTCCCTTATGTAGATTCCGAATTGTTTTATAATCATATTACTGTGATGAAACATCTTAAATGGCTCCTTTAGTACTCTTGGTTTTAGCAATATCTCAGACAGATATTTCTAATGTTAATGAAGTTGTGTGTTTTCAATATTTTCCTGGCAATTTTAAAGGAAGGGTGTGTTTTAGATTCATGATTTTACTAAGTTAAGGTTCTTGTCTTCTGTTCCCTTCAGCTAATTCTCATGAAAACTGGGGGACGCATCATCTACTCTGGCCCACTTGGTCAGAACTCAAGTCAGGTTATTGAATACTTTGAGGTCAGTTTGATGTTACTCTTCAGGAAAGAAGTTATTGTTTGCAAAATCTTGTTTTACATTCTTGCAACTTGTTCTCATACAGAGTATACCACGGGTGCCAAAGATTAAAGACAACTATAATCCGTCAACATGGATGCTAGAGGTAACTTCAGGTTCTGCAGAAGTTGAAATTGGAGTAGATTTTGCCCAAATTTATAGGGAGTCAACTTTATATGAGTAAGTTATTCATATAATTTTGTTATGTGCAACTAATTGAGAGAATCATTTTACTTGCTAGTACAAATAAAATTGCAGTAATATATTAAGGATTAGCATCAACATATTAGTGAATAATTTGACTTTTTTAAAAAATTGAAGCATAGCCTTGGAGACAACTACTTTTTATATGTTTTTTCTTTTTTAAGAATTATTATTCATGTGAGTGCAGGCAGAACAAAGAGTTAGTTGAACAATTAAGTTCACCAGCTCCTGGTTCCAAAGACTTGCATTTTCCTTCTCATTTCCCACAAAATGGTTGGGAACAGTTTAAAGCATGCTTATGGAAACAACATTTGTCATACTGGAGAAGCCCTTCATACAACTTGATGCGCATAAATTTTGTGATTGCTGCATCCCTTCTGTTTGGGATACTATTCTGGAAGAAAGGAAAGAACATGTTAGTGAGCATAATTCTACTTAATATAGTTTCCTAATAGATCATGTTTTCTTCATTTTTCAAAAACAGATTGCTGCTATCAGCATTCTTTAGATATTTGGTGTATTTATTTAGGAACTGATTTTGATGCAATATTAGCGTTTAAAAAGTTTACTTCATTTTTGCTTATTTCCTTTACAGAGACAACCAGCAGGACTTGTTCAATGTATTTGGTTCAATGTTCATTGCTGCTTTAATCTTTGGGATAAATAACTGCACATCAGTTTTGTCGATTGTGGCAACAGAGCGCATTGTTTTGTATCGCGAAAAATTTGCTGGAATGTACTCTCCGTGGGCCTATTCATTTGCACAGGTTCACCATTCATGTTCTGTTCATTTTCCTTTCTTAATTGGAAAAAGATGTTGAAACCATAAACCATTTTTCCATTTTTTCCATGTGTTGTAGGTGATAATTGAGGTTCCCTATTTGTTGACTCAAGCTGTCTTATATGTCATAATCACATACCCTATGATCGGGTACCATTGGTCTGCATACAAAATATTTTGGTCATTGTACAGCATGTTCTGCAACCTGCTATACTTCAATTACCTAGGAATGTTCATTGTTTCATTCACACCAAATGTTCAAGTTGCTTCCATTGTGTGTTCTTCTGCTTACACCATGCTCACTTTGTTTTCTGGATTCATTGTGCCACGTCTGGTAAGTTTTATTTGAACTGAAACCTCTTGGTTAGAGTATAAGATGCTTACCATTTTGACTAATCTCATATTTGTTACAATTATACATATTTAATAAATGAAATGGTAGATTATTAGTACCTATTAATGATAATGTGATGGTTGTTTCCTCATTGCAGCAAATTCCAAAGTGGTGGATTTGGATGTATTATCTATGCCCCACGTCGTGGGCACTGAATGGGTTGCTTACTTCACAATATGGAGATATAAACAGAGAGATATCAGTAACAGCCTTTACAGATGCAAAAACCAGAACAATTGCTGAATTTTTAAGAGACTACTATGGTTTTCACCATGATTTGTTAGGTGTAACTGGTGCACTTCTCATTGTATTCCCTGTTATATTTGCCCTTCTATTTGCATACTGCATTGGACACCTCAACTTCTTAAGGAGGTAAAATCGTTTTGTAAAGAGTGCCCCTATAGAACCTTCATGTCACAATATGTAAATCATTTGATCAATAAAATCTTATTCTTGTGTTTCTGACTTTCTGTACAATATTTGTTAAGTGTATCTTGTGACATGCATTCTCTACTGTTTGCTCCGACCACAAAATAAACTGAGGAGCAAAAATTTTTCTGTCAAAATAATCACTTAATCAGTATCTATTCATCTTTCTTTCATTATTTTTTTGGTTTTAATATAAAGAAAAAAGTGTTGAACCTTTTCCTGATAGAAAACTCAGAATAAACTATATAGCTTAAGCAAAGTACAAATGCAACTTATATCAGATAAATAAAGGTCCGGATTCAAAAAATCTAAAAAAAAAAATCTAGAGCTAAAAAAATTTAAATGTTGTTAAATTCGAATAAAATAAATAAGTAGTTTACTAAATGTGAAAGTTTTTTTTTCACTTATAAAAAATATAATATTAATTGATTATTTTTATCCTATTTTCAAATCATTTTTAAAGATTGTTTTGTCGATAACATCTTTCAAGAAGTTTTTATTAGCCGAAAATTTTTTTTTTCAGATACCAAATTAATAGTTAACCCGTAATTTTAATATAACTGTATAACATATTTTACATAATTTTTATGGAGATCCATTGTCATTCACGTCATTAATGTAAAATAACTTCATATTAAATTCATATTTTAATAACTTATTTAATATTAATTATTTCAGTTATGTTACACATACAAGTTTTTTGACATCCAAGTCCAATCAACTTGATCCAAGTCCAACAAAAACTAACTTCATATCACAGAGCATGTAAAACATGCGCTTGCACTAACGCGAACGAGACGTTTCGAAGTCCCGCACATTAATATAAAAAATGGTTCCTAGGTAAAACCAATTTACAAACTGCTC
>NC_029785.2:122562122-122569358 GCF_000816755.2 Arachis ipaensis | reverse complement strand
TTAGAATTAAATTAGAGTTAATTTTTTAACCAGTATCAATTAATATTTTTTAATTTTAAATTTTGAATTTTTTAAAAATAAAAGTTAAAATAAATCATTTTAGAGCAAAGAGAAAAAAATTGGTTAATATTGATTATTTAAATATTCGTTCTAATAACGTTAGGGAACTAAGAATCCTCAACTAACTAACGTTATGACCAATAAATATACGTGTTCATACCCTGACCCAATGATAAGGCCCAGGTCCAAACAAAAGGCCCAATCCAAAGGATTAAGCCTCGCTCTATACCGACCTTCACCCCACGAAGTCGGTTCCTACCACGACTTGCTCTAAAGAAGTCGGGACGAAGATTAGTTGGCAGATAAACACCCATTCAAATGAGTAACTGCCCCTAAAATCTCTCTACCCACTTCCTGGAGCCATATCTCAACCTCCCTAAGATAAAGGGACGGTTATTCCCCATGAATAACGGAACTACACCAACGGTGGTTATGGGTTCACCACTATAAATACCCTGACACTCCTCAGGTATCTCTAAGCCCAATACTCTCTAGACCTGTTTTTCTCCCTTTGCTGACTTTGGCATCGGAGTGTCTTTGCAGGTACCACCCCCCATTCTCTCATACCGAAGTCGAACGAGGGCCTTGGAGCATCAATCCGCTTGGATACTCCATCATTCCAACGGTTGGGCCAGCCAAACTAATCCAACCCAATAATCTCCGGTTACCCACCATAACATTGGCGCCATTGCCGGGGACCCGAGAGATCAACCAGTAAAGGCGGACATGTCACAGGAAGACGGTCATGTGGCATCAGATTCCGAACAAGAGAATCTGGATATCGGAAACCACGACGCAGACCTGACCCTTCACCAGGAAACCAACGACCAACACAGGGAAGGAACCTCCGGATTTAAAAATCCGAAGACAAATTCCTCGGAGGGGCGTGAGTCAGAAAAGGATGGACCACCCCACGCAACTGAACTAATGGGGCTAGTCCATGTCCACCAAAGTCGCTTGGAACAGCTGGAACAGGAACGGGAGCGACAAAGGGAGGTAGAAAAGCACCTAAGAGAGGAGATGGATCGATGAAAAGAGTTAGAGAAAAAACTCTTAAAATTAGAATCCTCCCTCAGAGGTCGGAACTCCCGTGAAGATCGAGAAGAGTTGCCCCCGGGAGGGGAGGACCCTTTCAGTGAGGACATAATGAGGGCAAAAGTTCCAAAAAAACTTTAAAAGCCCCGATATGGACCTCTATGACGGAACCACCGATCCAAAGCATCATCTAAGCAACTTTAAAAGTCGGATGTATCTGGTTGATGCTTCTGATGCAACGCGCTGCAAAGCTTTTCTGACCACCTTATTGAAAGCAGCAATGAAACGGTTCGATAGTCTCCCTCCAAGGTCGGTCACCAGCTTCGAGGACCTCTCGAGGAAGTTTCTGATGAGGTTCTCCATTCAGAAAGATAAAGTAAAACATGCACCGAGCCTCCTGGGAATAAAGCAGGAGGTCGGAGAACCTCTACGAGATTATATGGAAAGGTTCAACAAAGCATGCTTAGAGATTCAAGACCTGCCCACCGAGGCAGTCATTATGGGGCTAGTAAATGGACTTAGGGAAGGTTCCTTCTCACAGTCCATATCAAAAAGGCACCCCACCTCCCTGAGTGATGTACAAGAAAGAGCTGAAAAGTACATCAACATGGAGGAAAACGTCAGGCTGAGAGAGTCGAGCTGGCGACCTGGGCACCTTCCCTCAATAAAAGAGAGAGAAAGGGAGCCCAAGAAGAAAGAAGACCTCGGTCCTGACAGGCCCAGGAAATATCACTCTTATACTCCTCTAAAGGTTTCTATAGTGGACGTATACAGAGAAATTTACAATACTGAAAGGCTGCCACCTCCCAAGCCCATTAAAAATAAAAAAGGGGGGAGGCGCAGCGACTACTGTGAGTACCATAAAATATATGGTCACTCAACAAATGACTGTTATGACCTTAAAAATGTGATAGAAAAGCTGGCCAGAGAAGGCCGACTTGACAGATATCTCATAGAAAGGTCGGACAATCATGGGAAGAGAAAGCGAGACGATGCGGATAAAAGAGACCCACCACCGCAGACTCCGGGGAGACATATACATATGATCTCAGGCGGATTCGCAGGAGGGGGACTCACCAAGTCCACTCGCAAAAGACACCTCAAGCGAGTATACCAGGTTGGAAATGAATCATCCGACCTCCCCACTATCTCATTTACAAAAGAGGATGGGCAAGGAGTAATCCCTGGACACGACGATCTAGTGGTAATAACTATGATCCTAGCTAATGCCCATCTCCACAGAACCCTAGTAGATCAAGAAAGCTCGGCGGATATCCTTTTCAAACCCACGTTTGACAAACTGGGGCTGGATGAAAAGGAATTAAGAGCCTACCTCGACACCTTATACGGGCTAGGCGATACGCCAATAAAACCACTAGGATTTATACCCCTCCACACTACCTTCGGAAAGGGGGAAAAATCCAAAACTCTGAGTATAGACTTTATAGTCATCGACGTAGGGTCAGCATACAATGCCCTAATCGGCAGAACCACCCTGAATCGACTCGGAGCGGTGGTGTCTACCCCCCATCTTTGCATGAAATTTTCGACACCTGCGGGAATAGCAACAGTGCGGGGAGACCAGAAGTTGGCAAGAAAGTGTTACAATGAAAGACTGAACCTGAGGGAAAAAGGCAAAGAGGTTCACACCATAGAGCTCGGTGGTGCAAGGGCCAAAGAAGAGCTACGACCACAGCCAGGAGGAAAAACTGAAGAAATACAGGTCGGCAAAGAGGAAGGGAAGAATACCAGCATAGGAGCCAACCTAGGGGAGACCCTGAAGCAAGGGTTGACTAAGCTCCTAAGAGACAATTCCGACCTCTTCGCCTGGAAGGCTTCCGACATGCCCGGGATAGACCTCGAGCTCATGTCCCACAAGCTCTTGGTACATCCAGGATCCCGACCTGTACAACAGAAAAGGCGCAAGCTCGGCCCGGAACGAGCCCTAGTGGTGGAAGAGCAAGTTCAGGCACTCCTAGAAGCCGGCTTCATTAGAGAAGTTAAATATCCAACATGGCTAGCAAATGTAGTTCTAGTCAAGAAGCGAAACGGCAATTGGAGGATGTGTGTTGACTACACCGACTTAAATAAAGCATGTCCCAAAGACCCTTATCCACTCCCGAGTATTGATACCCTAGTAGACTTTAACTCGGGATATCAATACTTGTCGTTCATGGATGCCTACTCGGGATATAACCAAATCCCGATGTATGAGCCAGACCAGGAGAAAACATCATTCATCACGCCCAGAGCTAATTTTTGTTACGTGGTCATGCCATTTGGATTAAAAAATGCAGGGGCCACATACCAAAGGCTGATGAATAAGGTGTTCGCCCCTCACCTTGGGAGCTTAATGGAAGTCTACGTCGACGACATGCTAGTAAAAACCAAGGAAGGAGTCGACCTCTTATCAGACCTCTCGCAAGTCTTCGACACTATAAGGCTACACGGGATGAGGCTAAATCCCGCAAAATGTGCCTTCAGTCAACCGCCAATCCTAACCCGACCTCTAGTCGGGGAAGATCTTGTCCTTTATTTGTCCGTAGCAGACAAAGCTGTCGCATCAGCCCTGATAAGGGAGGACGAGGTCGGACAGCATCCAGTCTACTTCATCAGCAAAGTTCTACAAGGCCTCGAGCTAAGGTACCACAAACTAGAGAAGTTTGCCTACTCCTTAACAATAGCCTCACGAAGGCTACGGCCTTACTTTCAAGCACATACAATAAGAGTCCGAACGAACCAACCCAAGAAGCAAATCCTCCAAAAGACGGATGTTGCAGGGAGAATGGTTCAATGGGCAATAGAGCTCTCCGAGTTCGATTTGAAGTATAAAACTCGGACAGTAATCAAAGCCCAATGCCTCACCGACTTCATAGCTGAGTACGCAGGAGACCAAGAGGAAAAGCCAACTACATGGGAACTCTATGTAGATGGATCCTCAAATAAAACAGGAAGCGGTGTAGGCATAATACTGGCGGATGAAAGGGGAACTCAAATAGAGGTATCCCTCAAATTCGAATTCCCAGCTTCAAATAACCAGGCAGAATATGAAGCCCTGATTGCAGGATTGAAGCTGGCAGAAGAGGTCGGTGCAACAAAAGTTATGATATACAGTGACTCTCAGGTGGTGACCTCCCAGATAAATGGAGAGTATCAGGCCAAAGACCCAAACATGAAGAGATACCTGGAAAAAACTCTGGAATACCTCGGGCACTTTGCCAAAACCGAAGTTAAGCATATAACTCGGGATCTCAATAGCAGAGCAGACACCCTCTCCAAATTAGCAAGTACTAAGCCAGGAGGGAATAATAGAAGCCTGATCCAGGAAACTCTCCAAGAGCCCTCTGTAGTAAAAGCAGAGGGCAAACAAGATATCCTCGAGGTATCCGGGCTAAATCTCGGATGGATGAATCCTCTGGTCGAATACCTAAAATTCGACATCCTCCCTAAAGAGGAAAAAGAGGCCAAGAAAATCCGGAGGGAAGCACAATATTACACTCTGGTGAAAAATATCCTTTATAAAAGAGGAATATCAACGCCATTGTTGAAGTGCGTATCGACCTCAAGGACCACTGAAGTGCTAGAGGAGGTCCACAATGGGATATGCGGAAACTATCTCGGAGCCAGGTCGCTAGCCAGAAAAGTAATCCGAGCTGGATTCTACTGGCCAACCTTGCAGAAAGATGCCACAGAATTTGTGAAAAAATGCCAACCTTGCCAAATGCATGCAAATTTCCACATAGCTCCCCCCGAGGAGCTCATTAGTATAACTTCTCCCTGGCCCTTCACAAAATGGGGAATGAATTTGTTAGGTCCTTTTCCCCAGGTACCAGGGCAAGTCAAATACTTAATTGTGGGAATAGACTACTTCACAAAGTGGATAGAAGCAGAACCATTGGCCACCATCACCGCCCAGAGAAGTCGGAGGTTCCTCTACAAAAATATCATCACAAGGTATGGGATACCTCACTCCATTACCACAGATAATGGAACCCAGTTCACCGATTCCACCTTCAGAAGCCTAGTGGCCAGTATGAAAATCAAACACCAGTTCACCTCGGTAGAACACCCACAAGCAAATGGACAAGCTGAGGCAGCCAACAAAGTCATACTGGCGGGGCTAAAGAAAAGACTACAAGATGCAAAAGGAGCCTGGACAGAGGAGCTCCCCCAAGTGTTGTGGGCTTATCGGACGACACCCTAATCTGCAACTGGAGAAACACCCTTCTGACATGTCTATGGGGTAGAAGCTATGATACCAGTGGAAATCAGTGAACAAAGCCCAAGAGTGATTCTCCATGACGAAATCAGAAACATACAGGGGCACAAAGAGGAGCTCGAGTTGCTCCCCGAAGTCCGAGAACAAGCCCAGATAAGAGAAGCAGCGCTGAAGCAAAGGATGGCTACCAGATACAACAAAAAAGTCATTCGAAGAAGTTTCACACTAAGCGATCTGGTCTTAATCAGAAACGACATAGGAGTTAACAAATTGGGGGAAGGAAAACTCGCTGCCAATTGGAAAGGACCCTACAAAGTTAGCGAGGTCTTAGGAAAAGGTTATTATAAGGTGACCGACCTAAGCGGCGCCGAGTTACCAAGATCGTGGCATGCTTGTAATATGAAAAGGTACTATAGTTAAAAGCGAACTCTACTCCCTGATGTACTCTTTTCCCAACTTCACGATTTTTTTCCAAACATTAAAGGGTTTTTTCTGAAGAAGGGTTTTTAATGAGGCATCATAGTAGAGGCTAAGGGGGAAAAGATTATTAAAAACCCTTAGTAGCGGTAAAGTACCTTCCCAAATTAATAAAGATCTTTTACAATATCTCTTATAAATTCCTTCTCGTTTATTTTTCCTATGAAACACGCCGACTTAAACCCGACAAAACGTGAAAATCCCATGAACCGACCTAGATGGTCGTCAGGATAAAACGACGAGGTACAAGTCGGTGTAAAGAGGTTATAAAAGTTGATCGTGAGAAACTCGGAGACATTCCGACTCATAAGTTGGAATGAAAAAACCGAGTAGAAAAAAAAGCGCATCGCAAAAATAACCTAAGTCATAAAACTCAATAAAACAAAGTTGAGTATAAGGAATAACAAAAAAGAGATCGAAAAACCTAGGAAAAAGCTTAAAGGCTGTCCCAAAGTCCTTAAAGCGGAAAGACTTAGAAAGACAGACAAGCAAAAAGGTTTTTAGAAAAGATTAAAGGGACTTCGAAAAATCAAAATCAGAAAGCATGCACACAAAAAGGTAGCTGAAACCCTTATACCAAAAAGGGTATTTTCGTTAAATAAAACCCTTATCCAAAAAAGGGAAATTATAAATATTTTTGTTTACGGCCATAAAAGGCCAAGGCAAATGTCAATATACCACCACCACAAATATAAAGAGTTTAAAAAAGAGGGGACCCACAGGTCGGGCCCCCATATAGCCAACAAATTTTTAAAGAGCATCACCACCAGGACCAAAGGGAGTAGTCGGATCACCACCAGAGTCGGGAAGAGGAGTCGGAGCGCCATCAGAACCAGGGAGAGAAGTGTCCATAGAAGTCGGAGAAGAGGCGCCGTGAGATCTTGAGGAACTCGGAACATCCTTTTGACGAGGAGGGGACTCAATGATTCTCTACCCCCGAGTCTTCAAATCTGACTCGGTGACGACTTCGGGAGCTAGGGGATAAACTATGGTACCATCAATAACGACCTTGTCAGGATCCAAAGGAGAGAGATCCAGGTCGGGAGCAAGAACTCCGACCTGCTCCTTAAAAATCCTCTAGGCCTCCTCGGCCCCCTCAGCAATAGAATCCTCCAACTCGGCATAGGCAGTCCGAGAGTTCAACAAGTCCCTCCTTACAGCCACAAGGTCCTCAAATAAACTCTGATAACTCTCCTGCGCCTTCTTTCTCAAGCCCTCCTCCATGTTACATAGGGCTTGTAACTTGCTCTCCTTCTCTCGGAGGCCATCCCTCTCCTCCTTCAATTTGGCAACCTCCTTCTTCAACTCCTTCTCATGTTCCTGATATATGAGAAGCCTTCCCTCCAACTCTTCAACCTTAGAGGTTGAACCCAGAGAACTAAGAGGAGTCTTCTCAAAAATATCAAGGAACTTGGCACAAATCCCCGCCGCCCTGATGCTCTCCT
>NC_029785.2:122551167-122559592 GCF_000816755.2 Arachis ipaensis | reverse complement strand
TAACAACCTTGTTAGGATCCAAAGGAGAGAGATCCAGGTCGGGAGCAAGGACTCCGACCTGCTCCTTAAAAATCCTCCAGGCCTCCTCCGCCCCCTCAGCAATAGAGTCCTCCAACTCGGCATAGGCAGTCCGAGAGTTCAACAAATCCCTCCTTACGGCCACAAGGTCCTCAAATAAACTCTGATAACTCTCCTGCGCCTTCTTTCCTCCTCCATCCTCCATGTTACATAGGGCTTGTAACTTGCTCTCCTTCTCTCGGAGGCCATCCCTCTCCTCCTTCAATTTGGCAACCTCAACTCCTTCTAGGGTTTTAGTGGTAAGAACCGAAAACTGAACCGAACCGCAAAAAAATAGCAAAACATTGTTTTTTTCGGTTTGTTCGGTTTTTGGTTAATTCAATTTTCGGTTTCTTCGGTTCGGTTCCGCGGTTTAGTTCGGTCCGGATCGGTTTTAAACACCCCTAATACCTATACGGGTATGGAGATAGATGAACTTTCGGATAAATGCAGGAGCATCCACCTTAGCCTCACCTTCAAAAGAAGAGCCAGACTCTAAAGCCTTGCGCTTCTTCTTCTCTGGCTCAGGAGAAGGTCGGGGAGGAGGGAACGGATGAGAAGAAGCCGAAGCAGGGATAACAATGGGTTGAGAAGGAGTCCCCAAATTTCGGGAAGAAGGGGGAGGAAGAGGAAGAGGAGAGCTAGTTACCCTGGCACCACCGGTTCTGGCGCGAGACCTCGCCTTGGCCTCCTGGACTCTCTGATAAGACTTATTAGAATTCTTCCTCGCCATCTCTGTAAAAGAAAACAAATTAGTAAAACAAGTCGGTAAACTTCAAGTCGGTAGAAACAAGTCGGAAACAAAGTAGATAAAAGCTACCTAGTTGTGTCTGGACAAAAGACTACGACCCCTAGAGAAATTTTTTGGTATCCAGATATGGGGCCCTTTCCCATACTTCTCGGAGGAACCCTACAATGGCTGCCTCCACCTCATCCAGATCCTCCAAACCATATTTCTCACAGGGAGAAGCCTCTAACCAGAACAAGGGAAAGCGAGGGGAAGAATTCTCATCCAAGAAAAAGGGGTGGTGACCCTCTACGCCTTGAACTTTGAAAAAATAATTTTTGAAGTCATGAAAGGATTCATCAAAAAGGGTGAAAACTCTCTGAACTTGTATAGCTCGGAAAGACACCCATTGTTGCTTATTATTTTGCCCACTGAAGGGCTTGGTCATGTGGAAGAGATAGAAGAAAATTCTCAAAGAGGTCGAAAAGTCTAAAGCATGGTTGATAAACTGGTAGATTTTCAGAAAACCCCAGGAATTGGGGTGAAGTTGGGTAGGTGCAACACGACAGTGACGTAAAACAGCAATTTCGAAATCAGAAAATGGAAGGAAAACACCCAAACGGGTAATCATGCTCTCATACATAAAGAAGAAATGAGGGGACGTCTCAGTAGCCCTCCCGAAGCAAACCCGGTCTTCCGGACCCGGGGCAAGCAATTCATACTTTGGTTCATCCTCATCAGAGGTGCATAGCCGGTGACGAGTGTGAAGGTCAGTAATAAAATCAGTGTCAACCAGAGGTTCCTCTCCTAAGACTGTGACATTGACCCACTGAGCAAGAATTTCTACGGAAGACATTTCTTTTCCTAAAAAGGTGAGTGAAACCTACAAAGGAAAAAGAAAAGAAAATAAAAAACATGGTCTCTAAGGGGAATACGGAATCAGAGCCTACGAATCAACTTCTCTCTATCTAAAGAATAAAGACATGCAAATAGAAGCATTTCATAAAAGAGAAGAGGAAAAAAAGACTAACCTTTGCCTGGAAACAAGGTAGAGGAAGATGTAAGCCTGCAAACAAAGAACGCCCCGCGTACAGAAGAGAAGAAAATTTGAAAAACGCAGAAACGAAACAACGAAAGAGAGGGAAGGAATTTATAGGCACGTAAGGGGCATAATGGTAAAAACAGAAAGCGGTCATTAATGGGCGCACCGTTACCAAGGTAATTAAAACCTACGCAAACCTCTAACGGACGCGACGTTTGATTAGACGTAACTGTGAAAACCAAAAGTCACGAAAGACACGTCGGTCCCGAACAATCACATCGGTTCCCTCCCAAATCGGCTACGACCCCGAGTAGAATACTCGAACCCACATCTTAAAAGAAATTGGGCTCGAGCAGGGCACTGTTCATACCCTGGCCCAATGATAAGGCCCAGGTCCAAACAAAAGGCCCAATCCAAAGGATTAAGCCTCGCTCTATACCGACCTTCACCCTACGAAGTCGGTTCCTACCACGACTTGCTCTAAAGAAGTCGGGACGAAGATTAGTTAGCAGATAAACACCCATTCAAATGAGTAACTGCCCATAAAATCTCTCTACCGACTTTCTGGAGCCATATCTCAACCTCCCTAAGATAAAGGGACGGTTATTCCCCATGAATAACGGAACTACACCAACGGTGGTTATGGGTTCACCACTATAAATACCCTGACACTCCTCAGGTATCTCTAAGCCCAATACTCTCTAGACCTGTTTTGCTCCCTTTGCTGACTTTGGCATCGGAGTGTCTTTGCAGGTACCACCCCCCATTCTCTCATACCGAAGTCGGACGAGGGCCTTGGAGCATCAATCCGCTTGGATACTCCATCATTCCAACGATTGGGTCAGCCAAACTAATCCAACCCAATAATCTCCGGTTACCCACTGTAACAATACGGTTGGCTGAAAAAATTCAATAAAACAACAAAACAAAAGACAAAAATAAAAACGATGTCTTTATAAAATTAGTCTTTTATCAAATTTTTTTTCTTTTTTCTAACACTATAATTTTATTCATCCATCACCTCCTGTTGTCATTGCAGTAGGTTATTTTGATTCTAAACTCTAAATTTTAAATAAATCTTAAATCTAAAACTCTAAACTTTAATTTTTAAATTCTAAATCTTAAATCCTAAATTTTATACTCTAAATTAATTTTACCTTATCTCACTTTTAAATATTATAAAAAACTTGTCTCACTTTTAAGTGTTATTAGCTAGGACGTTCAATTTAATTTTATGCAGCTTTACTGCCAAAACATATATACACTGGGCACAAATCATAGCTAGTTAGCTACCAATTACACAGCTATATATTATTTTGGACTACGCTAACAAAATCACAAATGCAGGAATTCAAAGCAAACTCATTTATACATATATATAAACATGAGACATGCATATGTATATGATAAATGAAAGGGAGAATTGCAATTATAGAAAACAATGACGTAAGAGACTCAAAAAAAGTAGTATATGTGTTTGCTTCTACAATTATATGATAGAAGGAAAAGTTGGCATGGTATAGAATAAACAGGTATGATTAAGTGTGTATAATGTGTTCTACATGCCTAGCTAGTTATAGAGTCCAATAGCAAAGCATATTTTTTTTTTATCTAAAATGGTAAAATTGTACCCAATAATAATTTAATAAATGAATCAAAACAGTTATTTGTTAATGTATGGTTATGACCTATTGTTGGATCAACTATGGAGAGCTCTCAACCATTGGGGAGATTTCGGGGAGAAATCAAGTGAGAGAACATAAGATGAGAAAACACCACATCCAACTCAAAACATTAAGGTGTCATGTTAATGGGCGTCTCATCTTATAAACTCCTCATTCTTCTTTGCTTTCTTTGATGTGGGACTAACTTCATGGACTCCTCACACTTGCAACATTAACACCTATTAATTAATTAATTCTTGTAATTAAGAAACCAAAAATGTTATCCCGACCCATAGAGCACAAGTGATAGGTTGGTGCGGGTAGAAGGTTTATGAAATGTTTTGGCGATTTCAGCGACTATTGCCTCCAGTGATCATGTACACAATGCAGGTGTCGACTTCAACCAACAAAATGCGAAATGGTGGTACTTCGCTTTTCACAACCTAACCGTCATGGTTGGTGTGGGTGTTCTGATACTAAAGGCAAGTCTTTGAAGAAGATTCATGAAATTTTTTGCTCTGAATGCACGTGTTCTGATACTAGAGGCAAGTCTTTGAAGAAGATTCATGAAATATTTTTCCTGAATGCACGTGTTCTGATACTGGAGGCAAGATACTAAAGGCAAGTTCTTGAAGAAATAAAATTTTTACCCTGAATGCACGTGTTTTGATACTGGAGGCACCTTCTTGAAGAAGGTTCATGAAATGTTTTGCCGACTTCAATGACTATTCTCAAGTGATCATATACACAATGCAGGTGCCGACTTCAACCAGCAAAATGTAAAATGGTGGAACTCCACTTTTTATAACTTGACCACCATGGTTAGTGTGGGTGTTCTGATATTGGAGGCAAGTTCTTGAAGAAATGAAATTTTTACCCTGAATGAACGTGTTCTGATACTGAAGGATGTGAAGATAATAATGAATTTAATGTATTAAAGATTATAGTTTCGTTATATTGAATCCAATGTCTTCCTCAAGTGAGGTGGCTTAGCAATGCAATTAAGAAACCGTCCATTATCATATATTGTGCTTTATTTGATCTTCATGGTCATGGACATCCAGCATTAGAGAATGATATTTAATTGCATTGCAATTCTAAGAAACATGCATCATGTTGGATCCAACACTTCAACTAGTGCGCCTTTTTGATCTACTTTCTAAATTTGATGATCTACTTTCTAAATTTGAAATATCAACAGTGCATAAACCATTAGTTAAATTCTATATGTATATTATATCAGAAAAAAGGATGCTCTAATTATTATTAGAAACCCATTAGTATTAGCAGTGATGAGCGGATAATTTATACGCTTTTTGGCATTGTTTTTACATAGTTTTTAGTATGATTTAGTTAGTTTTTAGTATATTTTTATTAGTTTTTAAATAAAAATCATATTTCTGGACTTTACTATGAGTTTGTATATTTTTCTGTGATTTCAGGTATTTCTGGCTGAAATTGAGGGACTTGAGCAAAAATCTGATTTAGAGGCTGAAGAAGGACTGCAGATGCTGTTGGATTCTGACCTCCCTGTACTCGAAGTCAATTTTCTGGAGTTACAAAAACCCAATTGGTGCGCTCTCAATTGCGTTGGAAATTAGACATCCAGGGCTTTCATCAATATATAATAGTCCATACTTTGCACGAGTTTTGACGACGCAAACTGGCGTTCAAACGCCAACTCCCTGCCCTATTCTGGAGTTAAACGCCAGAAACAGGTTGCAAATCAGAGTTAAACGCCAGAAACAAGCTACAACCTGGCGTTTAACTCTAAAAAGAGTCTCTACATATGAAAGCTCAATGCTCAGCCCAAGCACACACCAAGTGGGCCCAGAAGTGAATTTCTACATCATTTACTTATCTTATGTAACCCTAGCTACTAGTTTAGTATAAAAACTACTTTTAGTGATTTATTTCACATCTCTGGTTAGTCTTTGACTAATTTTATGTTCTGAGATCACGTTTAAGGGGCTGGCCATTCGGTCATACCTGAACCTTCATCACTTATGTATTTTCAACGGTAGAGTTTCTACACACCATAGATTAAGGTATAGAGCTCTGCTGTTCCTCATGAATTAATGCAAAGTACTATTGTTTTCTTATTCAATTCAAGCTTATTTCTATTCTAAGATATCCGCTTGCACTTCAACATGATGAATATGATGATCTGTGACACTCATCACTATTCTCAACCTATGAACGCGTGCCTGACAACCACTTCCGTTCTACCTTAGATCGAGTGTGTATCTCTTAGCCTCCATTCCGAAAGATCGGAGTCTTCGTGGTATAAGCTAGAATTATTGGCGGTCATTCCTGAGATCCGGAAAGTCTAAACCTTGTCTGTGGTATTCCGAGTAGGATCTGGGAAGGGATGACTGTGACGAGCTTCAAACTCGCGAGTGTTGGGCGTGTGACAGACGCAAAATGATCAATGGATCCTATTCCAACATGATCGAGAACCGACAGATGATTAGCCATGCGGTGACAGTGCATTTGGACCATTTTCACTGAGAGGACGGGAAGTAGCCATTGACAACGGTGATGCCCAACATACAGCTTGCCATGAAAAGGAGTATGAATGATTGGATGAAAGCAGTAGGAAAGCAGAGGTTTCAGAAGGAACAAAAGCATCTCCATATGCTTATCTGAAATTCTCACCAATGAATTACATAAGTATTTCTATCCTATTTTATATTTTAATTATATTTTAATTATCAAATCTCCATAACCATTTGAATCTGCCTGACTGAGATTTACAAGGTGACCATAGCTTGCTTCAAGCCGACAATCTCCGTGGGATCGACCCTTACTCATGTAAGGTTTATTACTTGGACGACCCAGTGCACTTGCTGGTTAGTTGTATCGGAGTTGTGAAAAAGAATTTGAGATTATAAACGTGCATACCAAGTTTTTGGCGTCGTTGCTAGAGATCACAATTTCGTGCACCAAGTTTTTGGCGCCGTTGCCAGGGATTGTTCGAGTTTGGACAACTGACGGTTCATCTTCTTACTCAGATTAGGTAATTTTATTTTAATTTTAAGGTTTTTATCTTTATTATTTTTATTTTCGATAAATTTTCAAAAAAAATTTTTAAAAATTATTCTATGTTCTTTAGAATTTTTAAGAATGAATTCTAGAGTTTCATGAGATATGTTGAATCCTGGCTGGCTGTTAAGCCATGTCTAATCTTTGGACCAAGGTTTCAACTACCCTTAGAAGAGCTTCTTTGTCTTTCTCAGCAAATTAGCTGTTGTATGTAATGTTCTGTTGAAGCTTGGCTGGCCATTGGCCATGTCTAGTGTTTTGGACCGGAGCTTTCAATAAAAGCTTGGCTGGCTAGTAAGCCATGTCTAATTCCTGGACCGGAGTTTTAGACTAACATTGCATGATTCCTGGAATTCTCATTAGAAATTTTGAAATCCTTATTTTTCTTTTTCAAAATTAATTTTCGAAAAAATCCAACAAAATTTTTTTTAATAAAATCATAAAAACAAAAAATTTGATGTTTCTTGTTTGAGTCTAGTGTCAATTTTTAAGTTTGGTGTCAATTGCATGTCTTTATTCTTGCATTTTTTGAAAGTGTGTTCATGTGTTCTTCATGATCTTCAAGTTGTTCTTGATGATCTTTGTTTAATCTTTGCATTTTTATGTTTTGTGTCTTTTCTTATTTTTCATATGCATTCTTGAATTGTTAGTGTCTAAATATTGAAAATTTCTAAGTTTGGTGTCTTGCATGTTTTTCTTCTCTTAAAAATTTTCAAAAATAAGTTCTTGGTGTTCATCTTGACATTCAAAGTGTTCTTGCATGCATTGTGTGTTTTGATTCATAGTTTTCATGTTTTGAGTATTTTTGTTGTTTTTCTCTCTCTTCTTAAAAATTTAAAAATAAAAACATATATTTCCATTATTCTTCTCATAAATTTCGAATATTTGAGTTGACTTTTTCAAAAATTTTTCAAAATTTAGTTGTTTCTTATGAGTCAAATCAAATTTTCAATTTAAAAATTCTATCTTTTTCAAAAATCAAATCTTTTTCATTTTTTCTTTCATATTTTCAAAAATTTCAAATTGATTTTCAAAAATCTTTTTCCTATTTTGTTTCATAATTTCAAAATCTTTACTAACAATTAATGTGATTGATTCAAAAATTTTAAAGATTGTTACTTGCCTATTAAGAAAAGTTTCAATCTTTAAATTTTAGAATCATATCTTTTTGTTTCTTGTTAGTCAAGTAATCAACTTTAATTTTCAAAATAAAATCTTTTTAAATTTCCTTTTCAAATCTTTTTCAAATTAAATTTTCAATCATATCTTTTTCAAAACTTAATTTCAAAATCTTTTCTAACTTCTTATCTTTTCAAAATTGATTTTCAAAATTTTTCAATTAACTACTTAACTTTTTGATTGATTTTTAAAATTCCTATCTTTTTCAAAACCATCTAACTACTTTTCTCTCACTAATTTTCGAAAATCACTAACCTCTTTTTCAAAATTTTTTTCATTAACTAATTGTTTTAATTTTTAATTTTAATTTTACTCCTTCTCTCATTTCCTTCTATTTAATTATTTACTAACATTCCTCTTCTACTCATAATTCGAACCCACTCTTCTCCTCTGTGTTCGAATTTTTTCTCTTCTCCTTCTTCTATTCTTCTCTTCTTATACTTACATAAGGAATCTCTATACTGTGACATAGAGGATTCCATATTTTCTTTTCTGTTCTCTTCTTTTTCATATGAGCAGGAACAAGGATAAGAATATTCTTGTTGAAGCTGACCCTGAACCTGAAAGGACTCTGAAGAGAAAGCTAAGGGAAGCTAAGGCACAACTATCTGGAGAGGACCTGACAGAAATTTTCGAAAAAGAAGAAGACATGGCCGAACCTAATAACAATGGTGGAAATGCAAGGAAGATGCTTGGTGACTTTATTGCACC
>NC_029785.2:122469267-122551135 GCF_000816755.2 Arachis ipaensis | reverse complement strand
CCTCAAAAGATGAGCAAGCTTAGAGTGGAAATCCAAACCTTCAGACAGAAGGAAGGAGAATCCCTCTATGAAGCTTGGGAAAGATACAAGCAACTGATCAAAAGGTGTCTTACTGACATGCTTCCAGAATGGAGCATCATAAGTATATTCTATGATGGTCTGTATGAGTTGTCAAAAATGTCATTGGAGCATTCTACAGGAGGATCTCTTCACGTGAAAACCCCTGCAGAAGCTCAGGAACTCATTGAAATGGTTGCAAATAACTAGTTCATGTACACCTCTGAGAGGAATCCTGTGAACAATGGGACGCCTCAGAAGAAGGGAGTTCTTGAAATTGATACCCTGAATGCCATATTGGCTCAGAACAAAATATTGACTCAGCAAGTCAATATGATTTCTCAGAGTCTGAATGGATTGCAAGCTGCATCCAACAGTACTAAAGAAGCATCTTCTGAAGAAGAAGCTTATGATCCTGAGAACCCTGCAATAGCAGAGGTGAATTACATGGGAGAACCCTATGGAAACACCTATAATCCTTCATGGAGAAATCATCCAAATTTCTCATGGAAGGACAAACAGAAGCCTCAACAAGGCTTCAATAATAATGGTAGAAGGAATAGGTTTAGCAATAGCAAGCCTTTTCCATCATCTTCTCAGCAACAGACAGAGAATTCTGAACAGAGCCATTCTGGCCTGGCAACCATAGTCTCTGATCTATCCAAGACCATACTAAATTTCATGAATGAAACAAGATCCTCCATTAGAAATTTGGAGGCACAGGTGGGTCAGCTGAGTAAGAAGATTACTGAAACTCCTCCCAGTACTCTCCCAAGCAATACAGAAGAAAATCCCAAGAGAGAGTGCAAGGCCATAACCTTACTTGGTGTGACCGAATGCCCAGAGGAGGAGGAGAACGTGAATCCCAGTGAGGAAGACCTCATGGGACGTCCTCTGGACATAAAGGAGTTTCCCTTTAAGGAACCAAAGGAATCTGAGGCTCATACAGAGACCATAGAGATTCCATTAAACTTTCTTCTTCCATTCATGAGCTCTGATGAATATTCTTCCTCTGAAGAGGATGAAGACATCACTGAAGCGCAAGTTGCTAAATATCTAGGAGCAATCATGAAGCTGAATGCCAAGTTATTTGGTACTGAGACTTGGGAGGATGAACCCCCCTTGTTAACCAATGAACTGAATGCATTAATGAGGCAGACATTACCTCAGAAGAAACCGGATCCCGAAAAATTCTTCATACCTTGTACCAAAGGCACCATGACCTTTGAGAAGGCTCTATGTGACCTGGGGTCAGGGATAAACCTCATGCCCCTCTCTGTAATGGAGAAACTGGGAATCTTTGAGGTACAAGCTGCAAGAATCTCACTAGAGATGGCAGGCAAATCCATGAAACAGGCTTATGGACTAGTAGAGGACGTGCTAGTGAAGGTTGAAAGCCTTTACATCCCTGTTGATTTCATAATCCTAGACACTAGGAAGGATGATGATGAATCCATCATCCTTGGCAGACCCTTCCTGTCCACAGCAAAAGCAGTGATTGATGTTGACAGAGGAGAGTTGGTCCTTCAGTTGAATGAGGACTACCTTGTATTCAGAACTCAAGGTTCTCCTTCTGTAACCATGGAGAGGAAGCATGAAAATCTTCTCTCAGTACAGAGTCAAACAAAACCCCCACATTCAAACTCTAAGTTTGGTGTTGGGAGGCCACAACCAAACTCTAAGTTTGGTGTTGAGAGGCCCCAACATTGCTCTGATTTTCTGTGAGGCTCCATGAGAGCTCACTGTCAAGCTATTGACATTAAAGAAGCGCTTGTTGGGAGGCAACCCAATGTTTTTTAATTATATCTATTTATTTTCTATTTCTATTCTATGTTTTCCTTAGGTTGATGATCATGTGAAGTCACAAAAACAACTGAAAAATCAAAAATAGAATGAAAAACAGCATTAAAAATAGCTCACCCTGGAGGAAGAGCTTACTGGCGTTTAAACGCCAGTAAGAAGCATCAAACTGGCATTTAACGCCAGAAAGAAGCATCAAGCTGGCATTAAACGCCAGAAACAAGCACCAGACTGGCGTTTAACGCCAGAACAGAGCATGGAATTGGCGTTTAATGCCAGACATGCATTTTGAGGGGATTTTCCACGCCTAAATAGAGCAGGGATGCTAAGTCCTTGACCCTTCTGGATTTGTGGACCCCACAGGATCTCCACCTACCCCACCTCTTCTTCTCTCCTCTTCACACCTTTTCATAACACTCTTCCCCAAATACCCTTCACCAATCACCTCCATACCTCTTCCCCAAATACCCTTAACCACTCACATCCATCCACTCTTCCCCATAAACCCCACCTACCTCCAAAATTCAAATTCTTTTCCCTCCCAAACCCAACCCTAATGGCCGAAACCTACCCTCGCCCCACCCCTATATAAACCCCTTAACACTACTCCATTTTCACACATCACAAACACTATTTCCCCCGGTTGGCCGAATACACTATCTCACTCCTTCTCCTCCATTTTCTTCTTCTTCTACTACTTTCTTTCTTCTTTTGCTCGAGGACGAGCAAACCTTTTAAGTTTGGTATGGTAAAAGCATTGCTTTTTGTTTTTCCATAACCATTAATGGCACCTAAGGCTAGAGAAACCTCAAGAAAGAGGAAAGGGAAGGCAAATGCTTTCACCTTTGAGTCATGGGAGATGGAGAGATTCATCTCAAAGGTCCATCAAGACCACTTCTATGAAGTTGTGGCCAAGAAAAAGGTGATCCCTGAGGTTCCTTTTAAGCTCAAAAAGAGCGAGTATCCGGAGATCCGACAAGAGATTAGAAGAAAAGGATGGGAAGTACTCTCCAATCCTATTCAACAAGTCAGAATCTTAATAGTTCAAGATTTCTATGCAAACGCATGGATCACTAGGAACCATGATCAAAGTATAAACCCGAATCCAAAGAATTGGCTTACAATGGTTCGAGGGAAATACTTAGATTTCAGTCCGAAAAATGTAAGGTTGGTGTTCAACTTGCCAATGATGCAAGAAAACGCACACCCCTACACTAGAAGGGTCAACTTTGATCAAAAGTTGGACCAAGTCCTCATGGATATATGTGTGGAAGGAGCTCAATGGAAAGTTGACTCAAGAGGCAACCCGGTTCAATTGAGAAGACCGGACCTTAAGCCTGTAGCTAGAGGATGGTTGGAGTTCATCCAACGTTCTATCATTCCTACTAGCAATCGATCCGAAGTAACTGTGGATCTGGCCATCATGATCCATAGTATCATGATTGGGGAGGAAGTGGAAGTTCATGAGATTATACCTCAAGAACTCTACAAAGTGACTGACAAGTCCTCCACTTTGGCAAGGTTAGCCTTTCCTCACCTCATTTGCCACCTCTGTAATTTGGCTGGGATTGACATAGAGGGAGATACCCTCATTGATGAGGACAAGCCCATCATTAAGAAAAGGATGGAGCAAACAAGAGATCATGGACCTCAATAAGAGCATGAGGAAATTCCTCACCATGAAATTCCTGAGATGCCTCAAGGGATGCACTTTCCTCCACAAAACTATTGGGAGCAAATTAACACCTTCCTAGGAGAATTAAGTTCCAACATGGGATAACTAAGGATGGAACACCAAGAGCACTCCATCATTCTCCATGAGATTAGAGAAGATCAAAGAGCTATGAGGGAGGAGCAACAAAGACAAGGAAGAGACATAGAGGAGCTCAAGAACACCATTGGTTATTCAAGAGGAAGAAGACGCCACCCTCACTAAGGTGGACCCGTTCCTTAATCTCCTTGTTCTTATTTTTCTGTTTTTCGGTTTTTGAGCCTTATGTTTTATTTATGTTTGTGTCTTTACTACATGATCACTAGTGTCTAAGTGTCTATGTCTTAAAGCTATGAATGTACTATGAATCCATCACATTTCTTAAATGAAAAATGGTTTAATTACAAAAGAACAAAAAGTACATGATTTTGAATTCATCCTTGAAATTAGTTTAATTATTTTGATGTGGTGACAATACTTTTTGTTTTCTGAATAAATGCTTGAACATTGCATATGTCTTTTGAACTTGTTGTTTATGAATGTTAAAACTGTTGGCTCTTGAAAGAATGATGGAAAAAGGAGAAATGTTATTGATAATCTGAAAAATCATAAAATTGATTCTTGAAGCAAGAAAAAGCAGTGAATAACAAGGCTTGCAGAAAAAAAAAAGAAAGAAAACGAAAAAGCAAGCAGAAAAAGCCAGTAACCCTTTAAACTAAAAGGCAAGGGAAAAAATGATCCAAGGCTTTGAGCATTAATAGATATGAGGGCCCAAAGGAATAAAATCCTGGCCTAAGCAGCTAAACCAAGCTGTCCCTAACCATGTGCTTGTGGCATGAAGGTGTCAAGTTAAAACTTGAGACTGAGCGGTTAAAGTCGTGATACATAGTTTTTAGTATGATTTAGTTAGTTTTTAGTATATTTTTATTAGTTTTTAAATAAAAATCACATTTCTGGACTTTAATATGAGTTTGTGTGTTTTTTTGTGATTTCAGGTAATTTCTAGCTGAAATTGAGGGACTTGAGCAAAAATCTGATTTAGAGGCTGAAGAAGGACTGCAGATGCTGTTGGATTCTGACCTCCCTGCACTCGAAGTGGATTTTCTGGAGCTACAGAAACCCAATTGGCGCGCTCTCAATTGCGTTGGAAAGTAGACATCTAGGGCTTTCCAGTAATATATAAGGTAGCATTTGGTGGAGAGACAGAGACGAAAGATAGAGACTGAGAGACAGAGACTAAGAGACAGAGATTGAAATAAATCTCAGTATTCTGTTTGGTGCAAAATGGGAGACAGGAATTGAAACAAGAATGAAACTCTAATTTAATTTGCACAAAGGGTAAAATTGGAATTAATTAATTGAAATGAGAGTATTTTAGGTATAAAATGTTATTAAAGTTTCAATCTCCATATCTAAAAATTCTAGACCTTTGTGTTCCTACTTTTTGAAGGTACTGAAATACTGAAATTTTGGAGATAGAGATAGAAATTTTAGTACCAGTCTCTGAACCAACAAACACGATACTGAATCTCAGTCTCTCAGTCTCTGTCTCAGTACTTCAAAACAAACGCTACCTAATAGTCCATACTTTGCACGAGTTTTGACGACGCAAACTGGCGTTCAAACGCCAACTCCCTGCCCTATTCTGGAGTTAAACGCCAGAAACAGGTTGCAAATCAGAGTTAAACGCCAGAAACAGGCTACAACCTGGCGTTTAACTCCAAAAAGAGTCTCTACACATGAAAGCTCAATGCTCAGCCCAAGCACACACCAAGTGGACCCGGAAGTGGATTTCTACATCATTTACTTATCTTATGTAACCCTAGCTACTAGTTTAGTATAAAAACTACTTTTAGTGATTTATTTCACATCTCTGGTTAGTCTTTGACTAATTTTATGTTCTGAGATCACGTTTAGGGGGATGGCCATTCGGCCATGCCTGAACCTTCATCACTTATGTATTTTCAACGGTAGAGTTTCTACACACCATAGATTAAGGTGTGGAGCTCTGCTGTTCCTCATGAATTAATGCAAAGTACTATTGTTTTCTTATTTAATTCAAGCTTATTTCTATTCTAAGATATCCGCTTGCACTTCAACATGATGAATATGATGATCCGTGACACTCATCACTATTCTCAACCTATGAACGCGTGCTTGACAACCACTTCCGTTCTACCTTAGATCGAGCGTGTATCTCTTAGCCTCCTTTCCGAAAGATCGGAGTCTTCGTGGTATAAGCTAGAATTATTGGTGGCCATTCCTGAGATCCGGAAAGTCTAAACCTTGTCTGTGGTATTCCGAGTAGGATCTGGGAAGGGATGACTGTGACGAGCTTCAAACTCGCGAGTGTTGGGCGTGTGACAGACGCAAAAGGATCAATGGATCCTATTCCAACATGATCAAGAACCGACAGATGATTAGCCATGCGGTGACAGCGTATTTGGACCATTTTCACTGAGAGGATGGGAAGTAGCCATTGACAACGATGATGCCCAACATACAGCTTGCCATGGAAAGGAGTATGAATGATTGGATGAAAGCAGTAGGAAAGCAGAGGTTCAGAAGGAACAAAAGCATCTCCATACGCTTATCTAAAATTCTCACCAATGAATTACATAAGTATTTCTATCCTATTTTATATTTTAATTATATTTTAATTATCAAATCTCTATAACCATTTGAATCCGCCTGACTGAGATTTACAAGGTGACCATAGCTTGCTTCAAGCTGACAATCTCCGTGGGATCGACCCTTACTCACGTAAGGTTTATTACTTGGACGACCCAGTGCACTTGCTGGTTAGTTGTATCGGAGTTTTGAAAAAGAATTTGAGATTATAAACGTGCGTGCCAAATTTTTGGCGCCGTTGCTAGAGATCACAATTTCGTGCACCAAGCAACAATAATAATAATTAATAAGTGAGCAACATTACTCTCAAAAAGAGGACATATGTTCAAATTTTTAAGAAAATTATTAGAAAGAATATACATATAAGAGAAAAAAAGTTTTATATCCAAATATGATTTGTATTGTGTGTTGTCTGAGTTTCTAATATAGAATGAAGTAAAACCTTAGATCTAATGTGGCAATGTCTATAAACTCAAGCTAATCGAAAGTTAGAGTTGGCTTGAAGAATTCTCCCTGATTTAGTGAATTGTCAAATTGACTATATCTAACATTAGTTTATAAATATACTATTTTTAGCTTATTTAATTTTGTGCAGCTTCACTGCCAAAATATACATATACTAGACACAAATTATACCTACCAATTACACAGTTATATATTGTTTTGGACTACACTAACAAAATCATAAATGCATGAATCCAAAGCCAACCCATTTATACATATATACACACATGAGACATGCATATGCATATGATAAATAAAAAAAAAGTTGCAATGATGGAAAGCAATGATGTAAAGAGTAGAGACTCAAAAAAAAGTAGTATGTGTTTGCTTCTCAAAAAGAGAATTCTCTATGATTTAGTGAATTGTCAAATTGACTATATCTAACTTTAGTGGATAAAAATACTATTATTAGTTTTTTTTTTGTATTTTTTCTGTCAAATATTTTCTTTTTATTTTTTCCTAGTCATAACTGGCTTCTTTTTTATTTTTTCTGTCGACTATGCACTGCTTATTCACCTGCAATAAGGCAAAAGAAATATGGCTCAAAAGTCCATTTGCAGGTATGACGATAGGAGAAGAGGAAGAGAAACTCTATCAGTGTTGGAGGAGAAAGAAAGCTTACCTATTAGGAAGTGGAGGTGACCAATAAAACTTGGTCTTGGTTGGAATTATGTGCTGGAATATTTGGAGAGCTCGAAACTGCTTGGTCTTTGAACATGAAGAAATTCCACCAAAAGAGACAAATCGAATTTCTCAAAGAATGTTGATAGAAATGGTGACTATTTCCCCAATTCCCTTCTAGTGAAACGTTAGGGATTAAAGCCCCTTTTAGATCTTCTGTCCTTTTATTATACCTTTTTTAATTCTTCTTTTTATTATGTTGCTTTATAACTCAGCACGGGAGTTGATTAGGAATTCCCCGTTCTCTCTTTTTTTGTCCTTCATGGACCTCTTGTATTCCTTGGATTATGAAATGAATACCATTTGACTTTGGAAAAAAAAAACTAGCTTCTTCTAACTAACATTTATGTTAATACATTTTAGAGTATTTTTGAACTTCTAAATGTATGGTATGTACTGTTAAAAAAATTAATTTTTATATGTTAATAATATAAAATAATTTTACAGTGTCAAATTATTTTTCTCATGATCTACATGATGAAATTTTTAAAATAAAACATGAAACAGAAAATTAAAAAAACATGAATAAAAAAAGTATAAAATAGCTTTTACTTGATAGTCAGGCATTCGGGCATATACTTAATTAGTTCCTGTTAATCCATCTTTCTATGCTCATCAATTTACCTCATCGAACCGTCACCGCATAGTCTCCTCATCTCGTCTCAGCCTCCCTTGGCAGCGTCTCATCCCTTCAGCCTCACCGTTGCCTCTCTACTATCGATCATCTTTGGTGGTCTCAAAAATTTTCAAATTTGCATCTCCCTGCCAGTCTGAAAGCTTTCTTCACTACTACACTACTAGTCCTTTATCTGTTTACAGTCTATATGAGGAAGGAAACTATTTTGTTCCAACACCGTGACATGTTCGGCAAGTGCAACGAATCAAATGGAGTGAGGCAGTGGAGCTAGAATTGTAAATACAAGGTAATGCAAAATTGTTTTTTTAAATAGATTTTAATATCTATTTTACGAATAGAAAAAAAAGAGTTTACTTTCAAATTTCAATGCCTCTAGCCTCTATCAGGCGGACAATGTTATTTTCCCTAAAAGAAAAGAAATGTTTATTTACTGCACCAATAGTCGGTTCAATATTGAATCATTTATATCAGCTGCAAAATAATAATTAAGGTAGCCAAATATACATGGCCGATTATGCAGACTGCATAGTTCTAACTACAATATTAAAACAAGAAAAAGTTCCAATCTACTGCTTTTAACTTATAATTTCTAAATTCACAAATACTAAAATTTTTATAATTTTAAATATCTAATCAACATAATCATCACCTAAATTTTTTAAACAAAATAATGAAACCAACATTGTTCAAAACAAAACAAACATGATCCAAAATATATAATTAAATATTATCCAAGTCTCTAATTAACCAAACATAGTCCAAATTATAACTTAAAGTAAAACCAACAACCATTCTAAATACAAACACAAAAGTAACCTTCTAAATTCAATTATAATCTTTAAGGCAAAAGCCCGCTCGACAACCCCGCCTCAAAAGTGCTTAATTCCATTATTCTTGTACATTCTCATCAACTAACATTGAGCGCAATAACAAATTAATGATTGCGTAAGCTCATGAGAAAAACTTATAGTTCTTAGCTGAGACAATGATATTCTTCAAAGCACCAATAGGTGATAGTGTCATTATCAATACTCCAATAACAATGCAAATCTGGAATTCGAGGATGGAGGAAAAAAATTGGCTCGTATCCCCATTGATAATTTGCAAAACTAAAGATGAATTTATTAGTAGATGAATCCAAATGAACTTATCCAATTGATTGTCCAAGATAAGCCATATTTTCTAGGTTTTTTGAGCTTAAACTATATGATGCATGAAAGTTGTAAGTAGGCATAAAATAAGAACAACTAATCATGTATATATGTATGTATATATACATATATATTGGTTTGGATAAATATTCATGTACACACACGTGTTTTGATACAAGAGGCAAGTCCTTGAAAAAGGTTCATGAAATATTTTGTCCTGAATGCACGTGTTCTGATACTAGAGGCAAGTCCTTGAAAAAGGTTCATGAAATATTTTGTCCCTGAATGCACGTGTTCTGATACTGGAGGTCAGTCTTTGAAAAAATGAAATGTTTTACGCTGAATGGATGTGTTTTGATACTGGAGGCAAATCCTTGAAGAAGGTTCATGAAATGTTTTGCCGACTTCAATGATTAATGCCTCCAGTGATCATGTACACAATGCAGGTGCCGGCTTCAACTAGCAAAATATGAAATGGTGGTACTCTGCTTTCCACAACCTGAGTGCCATATGGTTGGTGCGGGTGTTTTGATACTAGAGGCAAGTTCTTGAAGAAGGTTCATAAAATGTTTTATCCTAACACATGACAATTTTGCTAACACATGTTCAAGAATTTTACTCTATTTGCTCCAATCCAATCCCTCACACTAAGGCATGTTTTACAGAAAATCTTCCTTCAAATACCATTTCCCTTGCCTTTATTGCCTGCAATATCAGACAACCAAAGATTTCATGGCTTTAAATGCAACTCTGTAAATATAATTATATTTGTTTATTTGACATCAATTTTTGAACCCAGGAAACATTACTTAATGAAAGAAATTAAAGTGGTGTGTAGGACTATATCAATGCAAAGAAACCAAAAAACATATAGCATGAAGTAACAACTAAAAAATATTGTTATCAACAACTAATGGAATCAAACATAAGTTTTTGAATGACTTGTTCTTAATATCAGTAGCCTCTACTATTTTATTTTGAAAAATACTCACATTCCTTTCTATCATGAAACCATTTATTCCAAAAGTTTAAACTAATAGAAGAAGGCAATAT
Source organism: Arachis ipaensis (assembly GCF_000816755.2). Taxonomy (NCBI): domain Eukaryota; kingdom Viridiplantae; phylum Streptophyta; class Magnoliopsida; order Fabales; family Fabaceae; genus Arachis; species Arachis ipaensis. The sequence goes on along the minus strand of NC_029785.2, from coordinate 122,540,910 downwards.
GAATGGTTATATCTCTAACACTTTCCTCAAATAAGAGCCTCTTTTGGATTTGCTTGGTTTTTGCCTAGGCTTTCTTTTCTCTTTTTATTTTTTTTATCTTATTCTATTTTTTCACTTTTGGAGTTTACCAAAGATCGAATTCTAGACCTTTCGAACATAGAGCTTTGGTATCATAACTAGAAAAATAAGGACAAACCTGTTTTTTCCAATTTGTAATTCTTGTAATGAGAGAAAGCAAAATTGTTTGGTAGAAGGTACCACTCATTATTCCAATCCACAAGCCTTTTCCTCTCAACTGTACCCAAAAATCCAATATAGCAACAAATGAAATTTCCAAAACATAATAAGCTCCAAGGTTCACATATGTTCCTAACTTCTAGCAACCACATCCTCTAGCAATACTTATATATTAACATGACCAAGTGTTACACTTCATAGAAAAACATGAATTGTGCATTGAATAATAATGCCAAGAGGAAAAAGAAGAGTGCCAACCTGAAAGGGTACTGTGTAAGGTGTCTAATATAATAGAGACACATATTAAGGGAGCCATATCTGTGACATAATCCAACACATTCTGCTCATAGCTAAAAAGATAACTTAAAAAATTTGGACATCCAAAAATGATTGAGCTCACCAGAAGAGCTGTGAGCCTGCAAGAGTCATGGCAGCTACGACCACCACTCATGCCTCTCCTGGATTTCCAACTCCCAATGCATTTGAAACCTAGTATTAAAAGAATCACTCAAAAAGAACAACAAAGTTCAATGACAAAAAGAAATAAAATGTATAACTGGTATGAAATAATATGTACATGATGATAAAAGTAAAACCTCACTGCTGAGCTAATTACTTCTGACATTGTGTAGATTGCCTATAGTAATCACGTACACAACGCATGTGCTAACTTTAACCATTAAATGCGAAATGGTGGTACTTCGCTTTGTTCTGATACTAGAGACAAGTCCTTGAAGAAGGCTCATGAAATGTTTTGTCCTGAATGCACGTGTTCTAATACTAGAGGCAAGCCCTTGACAAAAGTTCATAAAATATTTTTCCCTGAATGTACGCGTTCTGATACTGGAGGCAAGTCATTGAAGAAGGTTTATGAAATGTTTTGCCCTGGATGCATGTGTTCTAATACTGGAGGCAAGTCCTTGAAAAAGGTTCATAAAATGTTTTGCCCTGAATGCACGCATTCTGATACTGGAGGCAAGTCCTTGAAAAAATGAAATATTTTACGCTAAATAGACGTGTTTTGATACTAGAGGCAAGTTCTTGAAGAAGGTTCATGAAATGTTTTGCCGACTTCAATGGCAATTGCCTCAAGTGATCATGTATACAATGCAGGTACCGACTTCAACTAGCAAAATGCAAAATGGTGGTACTCCACTTTCCACAACATGACCGCCATGGTTGACGCGGGTGTTCTGATACTAGAGGCAAGTCCTTGAGGAAGGCTCATGAAATGTTTTGTCCTAGCACATGACAATTCTGCTAACACATGTTCATACTAATTGTCAGCTCAAACATTTAATATTGGTTAAGTGCTAAATGGACAATGATTTAACTTCAAGAATTTTACTCTATTTTCTCCAATCCAATCCCTCACACTAATGCATGTTCCACAGAAAATCTTCCTTCAAATACCATTTCTCTTGCCTTTATTGCCTGCAATATTAGATAACCAAATATTTCATGGCTTGAGATACAACTCTGTAAATATAATCAGATTTGTTTGTTTGACATCATTTCTTGAAACCAGAAAATATTACTTAATGAAAGAAATTAAAGTGGTGTGTTGGACTATGTCAATACAAAGTAACAAAAGATATATAGCATGAAGCAACAACTAATAAGTATTTTTATCAACAACTAATGGAATCAAACATGAGTTTTTGAATCAGTTGTTCTTAATATCGGTATGAAACAATATGTACATTATGGTAAAAGTAAAACCTTGCTGCTGAGCTGATTACTTCTGGCATTGTGAAGATTGCCTCTAGTGATCGTGTACACAATGCAGGTGCTAACTTCAACTAGCAAAATGTGAAATAGTGGTAATCCGCTTTCCACAACTTGACCGCCATGGTTGGTGGGCGAGTGTTATGATACTAGAGGCAAGTTCTTGAAGAAAGTTTATGAAATATTTTGTCCTGAATGCACGTGTTCTGATACTGGAGGTAAGTTCTTGAAAAAGACTCATGAAATATTTTGCGCTGAATGCATGTGTTCTGATACTAAAGGCAAGTCCTTGAAGAAATAAAATGTTTTACGCTGAATTGACGTGTTCTGATACTGAAGGCAAGTCCTTAAAGAAGGTTCATGAAATGTTTTTCCGACTTCAACGACTATTGCCTCCCGTGATCATGTACACAATGTAGGTGCCAACTTCAACCGACAAAATGCGAAATGGTAGTACTCCGCTTTCCACAACCTGACTGCCATGATTGGTGTGTGTGTTCTGATACTAGAGCTAAGTCTTTGAAGAAAGTTCATAAAATATTTTGTCCTAATGCATAGCAATTCTGCTAACACATATTCATACTAAATATCAGCTCAAACATTTAATATTGGTTCAGTGCCAAATGGACAATGATTTAGCTTCAAGAATTTTACTTTATTTGCTCCAATCCAATCCCTCACACTAATGCATGTTCTCCAGAAAATCTTCCTTCAAATACCTTTTTTCTTGCCTTTATTGCCTGCAATATTAGACAATCAAAGATTTTATGACGGATGTAAATCTGTAAATATAGTCAGATTTGTTTGTTTCTCATCATTTCTTGAAACCAGGAAACATTACTTAATGAAAGAAATTAAAGTGGTGCGTTGGAATATATCAATGCAAAAAATAAAAAAACATATAGCGTGGAGTAATAACTAAAAAATATTTTTATCAATAACTAATGGAATCAAACATTAGTTTTTGAATGACTTGTTCTTAATATCAGTAACCTCTACTATTTTATTTTGAAAAATGCTCACATTCCTTTTTGTTATGATACCATTCATCCCAATAGCTTAAACTAATAGAAGAAAGTAATATGAATGGTTATATCTCTAACACTTTCCTCAAATAAGAGCCTCTTTTGGATTTGCTTGATTTTTGCATAGACTTTCTTTTCTCCTTTTATTTTTTTTCTTATACTATTTTTTTACTTTTGGAGTTTACCAAAGATCGAATTTCAGACCTTTCGGACATAGAGTTCTGGTATCATGTCATGAAACTAATAAACCAAACATTTTAAATAATAGAAAAGATGCCAATCAACTAAATGGACCCAAAGAATAAAGAGAATGAGGACAAACCTATTTTTTTCAATTTGTACTTCTTGTTATGAGAGAAAGGAGAATTGTTTGGTAGAAGGTATAATTCATTATTCCAATCCACAAGCCTTTTTTTCTCAACTGTATCCAAAAACCCAATATAGCGGCAAGTGAAATTCCCAAAATATAATAAGCTCAAAGGTTCACATATGTTCCTAACTTCTAGCAACCACATCCTCTAGTAATACCCATATATTAACATGATCAAGTGTTATACTTCATAGAAAGACATGAATTATGCATTGAATAATAATGCCAAAAGAAAAAAAAAGTGACAGCCTGAAAAGGTACCTTGTAAGGTGTATAATATAATAGAGTCACATATTAAGGGAGCTATATCTGTGACAAAATCTAACACATCCTGCTCATAGACAAAAATATAACTTAAAATATTTTGGCACCCAAAAATGATTGAGCTCACCAGAAGAGCTTGTGAGCCTGCAAGAGTGATGACAGCTACAACCGCCACTCGTGCCTCTCTTGGACTTCCAACTCTCAATCCATTTGAAATTCTAGTGATGAAAGAATTACCCAGAAAAAATAACAAACTTCATTGACAAAAAGAAAGAAAATGTAAACTGGTATGAAACAAAATGTACATGATGATAAAAGTAAAACCTTACTGTTGAGCTAATTGCATCTGGCATTGTGAAGATTGCCTCTAGTGATCATGTATAATGCAGGTGCCGACTTCAACCAGCAAAATGCGAAATGTTGATACTCTACTTTCCACAATATGACCGCCACAGTTAGTGCGGGTGTTCTGATACTAGAGGGTAGAGGCAAGTCTTTAAAGAAGGTTCATAAATTATTTTGCCCTAAATGCACGTATTCTGATACTAGAGGCAAGTTCTTGAAAAAGGTTCATGAAATATTTTTCCCTAAATGTACGTGTTCTGATAATGGAGACAAGATACTGTAGGCAAGTCCTTGATAAAATAAAATGTTTTACCTTGAATGCACGTGTTTTGACACTAGAGGCAAGTCCTTGAAAAAGGTTCATGAATTGTTTTGCTGACTTCAACGACTATTACCTCCAGTGATTATGTACACAATACAGGTGCCGACATCAACCAACAAAATTCAAAATGGTGGTACTCCACTTTCCACAACCTGACTACCATGGTTGGTGCGAGTGTTCTGATATTGGAGGGAAGTCCTTAAAAAAGGTTCATGAAATGTTTTGTCTCCTGAATGCATGTATTCTGATACTGAAGGCCATGAAGATAATAAGGAATTTGATGTATGGAAGATTATGGTTTCGTTATATTGAATCCAATGTCTCCCTCAAGTGAGGTAGCTGACAACGCAATTAAAAAACTGTCCATTATCATATGTTGTGCTTTATTTAATCTACTTCCTAAATTTGAAAAATCTATAGTTCATAAACCATTAGTTGAATTCTATGTATATATATATATATTATATATATAAAAAAGGATGCATCAAATTATTATTAGAAATCCATTAGTATTGGGAGCAATAATAATAATAAGTAATAAGTGAGCAACACTACTCTAAAAAAGAGGATATATTCCAATTTGCAAAAAAAAATTATTAGAAAGAATATACATATAAGAGAAAAAAAGGTTTTATATCCAAATATGATTTGTACTCTATTATTTAAGTTTCTAAATATAGAATGAAGTAAAACCTTAGATCTAATGTACCGATGTCTATAAATTCAAGCTAATCGAGAGCTAGAGTTGGCTTGAAGAATTCTCCCTGATTTAGTGAATTGTCAAATTAACTCTATCTAACTTTAGTGGATAAAGATATTATTATTAGCTTATTTAATTTTGTGCAACTTCACTGTCAAAACATACATACACTAGACACAAATCATAGCTACCAATTACACAACTATGCATTATTTTGGACTACACTACAAAACTATAAATGCATGAACCCAAAGCCAACTCATTTATATATATGTATACGTATATGAGACATGCATATGCATATAATAAATAAAAGGGAGAGTTGCAATAATGAAAAGCAATTATGTAAAGAGTAGAGACTAAAAAAAAGTAGTATATGTGTTTGCATCTCAAAAAAGGAATTCTTTCTGATTTAGTGAATTGTCAAATTTATTATATCTAATTTTAGTGGATAAAGATACTATTATTAGCTTTTTTTGTATTTTTTTGCCAAATATTTTTTTATTTTTTTCCAATCATGATTGGCTTCTTCTAACTAGCATTTATGTTAATGCATTTTAGAATATTTTTGAACTTCTAAATATATGCTATGTGTCTTTTAAAAAAAAATAATTTCATTATGATAATAATATAAAATTATTTTACATTGTCAATTTATTTTTCTCATGATCTACATGATGAAATTCTTAAAATAAAATATGAAACAAAAAATTAAAAAAAATGAATAAAGAATGTATGAAATAACTTTTACTTGATAGTGAGGCATTCAAGCATATATTTAATTAGTGTTTGTTAATCCATCTTTCTATACTCATCAACTCACCTCATCGAACCGTTACCGCACCGTCTCCTCCTCTCGTCTCATCTTCCCTTGGCAGCATCTTATCCTTTCACCCTCACCTTTACCTCTCTACTATCGATCTTCTTTGGTGGTCTCAAAAATCTCCAGATCTGGAGCTGCTTCACCCTGTCAATCCGAAAGCTTCCTTCACCACTACATTACTAGTACTTTATCTGTTATAGTCTATATGAGAAAGGAAGCTATTTTGTTCCAACACCATAGCATGTTCGGCAAGTGCAACGACTCAAATAAAGTGAGGCAGTGTAGATAGAATTGTAAATAAAAGGTAATGCAAAATTAATTTTTAAAAAATAGATTTTAATATATATTTTACAAATAGGAAAAAAAAGAGTTTAATTTCAAATTTCCATGCATCTAACTCTCTATCAGGCGGAGAATGTCATTTTTCCTAAAAGAAAAGAAATGTTTATTACTGCACCAATAGTCGGTTCAATATTGAATCATTTATATCAGCTGCAAAACAATAATTAAGGAAGCCAAATATACACGGCCGTTTATGCAGCACCAATGTACTGCTCTTAACTTATTTGTTCCACAGCACCAATTGAAAAGCCTAACTTAAATAGTTTGGGTACATAGTAAAGTTCAAATTATATCATACAAGATATTCTTTGTTATACATTACAATTAGTCAGTACGAGTATTAGTCCATAACTACATTACAAAGCCGTCTCTCAATTTTTCTCCGTTTATTATCATCTTCAGGTGACTGCAATATGAAATCAAATGTGGTTAGTTAGTTACCAGATAAAGAGTCATTCAAAACAAAACAAAAATTCTCTGCAAATTTTGGGAAATCAAACAAACAAAGATGTTTTACTTAACAAAACGTGATACAAGTAATTGATGCACAAAATCAAATTTAGATAACAATGGCTACAGTGCATGCGAAATACAGAGATAGCTTCCAACTAATATACCAAAAAAATAAGGTGACGTAGACTAAACTTGCTGTTATTGTTTTTACCTCGTTACTGAGTAAATGATGAGGAACTCGGACCCTTTTGGACCCGTTAGGTAAACACTTACAAAGCAAAAGATTTTCCATGGCTGTATAAGCATTGCGAACCTACAAACAAATTTAAAAACAACACCTGAAAGCCTGTTTTAAAATTTTTGTACCTTGTTATGCCCTCTTTCTCCTGTTTTACAAGTAGTTAAAACTATGAGACTTTGATTATCTAATTAATTTTCGAGAACGGAAATTTTTTTAAGGTGGGTAGAATGTAAGGCCCAAACATTTTGAAGCTACATTAAGAATTAGTTTTGATATATCTTAATGGGTCAAAGCTCATGTTCATGCCCGGACCCGGGCTGATTGACGACAAGTCGACCGACCTGTTCAGACCAGGATTATCTGACCTCTTTGTAAAAGAGGTCGGCCAAATCACTATAGAGGCCCAAGTAGGACAAAGGAACACGACCCAAATCTAAAGGTAGCCAAAGCCTAGAAAGATAAGGACGGTTCCCCTAAAGATAAGATGACTTCACTCAAAGATAAGATAAGATAACTATCTTATCTCGAGAAAAGATCACTCTACAACATTATAAATACACTGGAGCACCCAAGTATAACTCATACTCTGATTCTACTAAAAACCTGCTTAATACCCTTGCTAACTTAAGCATCGGAGTCCCTTGCAAGTACCACCATCCTCCGGTGACGAAGGATCAGCATCACCAACAAGTCCAACAAGTCGGACATGGCGGCTCCAGCCACCACCCACAAGTCGGACATGTCATCTCCGACCACCACAGCAGATCTCATCCGAGATCGATCTTCAGTTTCAGGTAACCCTCGAAACATTGGCGCCGTTGCCGGGGACCTGGAAGTCATCCCACCATCATGGCGGACAACTTTGACAACGACCATGACTCTGATCTAGAAGACAGGACACCACACAAGAACGCGGACACCACACCAAAGGATACGCTTCAACCAAACAAAGACAAGAATTCGCCAAATTTAGAAATCATGAAAGCACTTCAAGTTCAACAAGATCGCCTCAAACAGCTTGAAAAAGAGGCTAAATGTCAACGAGAAGCTGAAAGAAACCTCCAGAGAGAAACTAGGCAACGCCGAGAATTGGAGGATAAACTCCTAAAACTTGAGGCCGACCTCAAAAACAAGACTATACAGTCTAGTAATGAAGTTAACCCCCGCAAAGATCAAGACCCATTCATCAAAGAGATTATGAGAGCCAAAGTCCCAAAGGACTTCAAAGCTCCCGACATGACCCCATACGATGGCACATCAGATCCAAGTCATCATCTCAGTAATTTTAGAAGCAGAATGTATCTCACTGATGCCTCAGATGCAATTTGGTGCAAAACCTTCCCGACTACCTTAACAAAAACAGCTATTAAATGGTTCGACAATCTGCCCCCAAAGTCCATCACAAGCTTTGACGACTTAGCTGGAAAGTTTCTTGCCAGATTCTCCATTCAGAAGGACAAAACCAAGCACGCCCCAAGCCTGTTAGGGATCAAGCAAGGAGATCGGGAAAGTCTTCGCAACTATATGGAAAGATTCAACAAAGCATGTTTGGACATACAAAGTCTGCCAACAGAAGTAGCCATTATGGGCCTCATCAATGGCTTATGAGAGGGACCTTTCAGTCACTCCATATCAAAAAGACATCCCACATCTCTAAATGAAGTGCAGGAACGAGCTGAGAAGTATATAAACATGGAGAAAAACTCTCGAATAGGAGAGACCTCAAAATCCAGATCCTCTTACTCCTCCCGAGATAAAGATAAATAGTCCAAGAAAAAAGAAGATCAGCAGGGAAAGAAGATTAAGAGATACCACAATTACACCCCTCTTCGGGTGTCTCTTGTGGAAGTTTACCAAGAAGTATGCCACACTGAGAAGATTCCAACACCTCGACCAATTAAAAGCAAAAAAGGAGGTGGAAATCAGACAGAATATTGTGAATACCATCGAATCTATGGACATTCTACCAACGAATGCTTCGACTTGAAGAATGTCATAGAAAAATTGGTGAGAGATGGGAGACTAGATCGGTACTTAGCCAGCAAGACAGATGAGCCCAGAAAAAGAAGAAGGGACGAAGAGGTCGGATGAACTGAACGACCACCTCGTACCCCGGAGAGACATGTCCACATGATACATGGAGGATTTGCGGGAGGAGGAATCTCCAAATTATCCCGCAAAAGACACCTTAAATAAGTATATCAAGTCGAGGGTGGAAAAGGAGCAACCGACCTCCCTACTATCACTTTTACTAAAGAAGACGCAGTTGGAATCATCTCGGGACATGACGATCCCATGGTCATCACTATCATATTGGCCAACACTAACCTCCACCGCACATTGGTGGACCAAGGAAGCTCGGCTGATATCTTGTTTAAGACCATCTTCGACAAACTCGGCCTAGAGGAAAAAGAGCTCAGAGCATATCCAAACAGCTTATTCGGATTAGGAGACACACCGATCCAACCACTTGGATACATCTCACTACACACAGCCTTTGGAAAAGGAAACCGATCAAGTACACTCAACATAGACTACATCGTGGTCGACGTGAATTCAGCCTACAATGCCCTAATAGGTCGGACAACTCTAAATCAGCTCGCCGCAGTCGTCTCAACTCCACATCTATGCATGAAATTTCCAACTACAGAAGGGATCGCTACGATAAAAGGAGACCAGAGGATAGCGCGCTGCTGTTACAACGAAAGTCTGAACCTCAGAGGCAAGGGAGAAGAAATCCACACCATCGAACTCGGGGGAATTCGAGGTCGGGAAGAACTTCATCCACAACCTGAAGGCGAGATAGAAAAAGTCCAGATTGGAGATGTCTCAGATAAAACGACCAATATCGGCACAATCTTAAAAAGAGAAGTAAAGGAGTCCCTGATACAATTTTTAAAAGATAATGTCAACCTCTTCGCATGGAAGTCCGCAGACATGCTGGGCATAGATCCCAAACTAATGTGCCATAAGCTGGCAGTATATGCAGGCTCTCGGCCAGTACAGCAAAGAAGTAGAAAGCTCGGACCGAAAAGATCCCAAGCTGTGGAGGAACAGGTACAAGCTCTACTAGAGGCAAGATTCATAAGAGAAGCCAGGTACCCACTATGGCTAGCCAACGTCGTCTTGGTGAAAAAATCAAATGGGAAGTGGCGGATGTGCACCGACTACAGCGATCTCAACAAAGCTTGCCCAAAAGATCCCTATCCACTACCAAGTATTGACGCCCTGGTAGATGTCTCCTCCGGATACAAATACCTCTCATTTATGGACGCTTATTCGGGATACAATCAAATCCCGATGTATCCACCCGATCAAGAAAAAACCTCATTCTTAACCCCAAAAGCAAACTATTGTTACATCGTTATGCCATTCGGACTCAAAAACGTAGGAGCTACCTATCAAAGGTTAATGAACAAAGTCTTTGCAGACCATATCGGGAAACTCATGGAGGTATATGTGGATGACATGTTAGTAAAAACACAAAGCGAGGAATCATTACTATCAGACCTTGCCCAAGTATTCAATACCATAAGAAAGCACGGCATGCGACTTAACCCTGCAAAATGCACCTTCGCAGTAGAAGCTGGCAAATTTTTGGGTTTCATGCTCACACAAAGAGGAATCAAAGCAAACCTGGACAAGTTCCGGGCCATACTTGACATGAAAAGCCCGACCTGTGTCAAAGAAGTACAACAGCTCAACGGACGACTGGCAGCCTTGTCCAAATTTCTAGCCGGATCAGCCATAAGATCTCTCCCCTTCTATGCCATACTAAGGAAGGGAAATAAGTTTGAATGGACACCAGAATGGGAACAAGCTTTCCAGGATTTCAAAAGATTTCTAGGACAACCACCCATTCTCACTCGATCACAGGAAAGAGAAGCACTCATATTATATCTTGCAGTAGGAAGTCGGGCAATAGCCTCAGCACTAGTCAGAGAGGACGAAAGTGGGCAAAAACCTATATACTTCATCAGCAAAGCACTACAAGGGTCCGAGCTAAACTATCAAAAGATAGAAAAATTCGCATATGCTTTCATACTAACTTCTCGACGACTTCGCCCATATTTCCAGGCTCACACCATCAAAGTTCGGACCAACCAGCCCACAAAAAGCATTTTGCAGAAAACAGATTTGGCAGGAAGAATCCTACAGTGGGCAATCGAGTTGTCTGAATTCGACCTTCAATATGAAGCTCGGACAGCCATCAAATCACAGTATCTGGCCGATTTCATCGCAAAGTATACTGACACCCCAGAAGTCCTTACAAGTTGGAATCTCTACGTGGACGGCTCTTCAAATAAAATCGGGAGCAGAGCAGGCGTGATAATAGAAAGTAATCAGGAAACCCAAATCGAACTCTCCCTAAAATTTGAGTTCCCTGCTTCCAATAATCAGGCTGAGTATGAGGCACTATTGGCTGGTTTGAAGCTGGCTAAAGAGGTCGGAGTCCAAAAACTTGTCATCTTCAGCGATTCACAGGTCATCATCTCGCAAATAGCAGGGAGCTACCAAGCCAAAGATCCTGCCATGAAAAAGTACTTGGACAAAATCAGGGAACAACTCGGACAATTCAAAGAATATGAGATTTGACATATACCTCGGGAACAGAATGCCCGAGCTGACGCTCTCTCAAAATTAGCCAACACCAAACCAGGGGGCAATAATAGAATTCTCATTCAGGAAAAACTGCAGAACCCATCAATCCTGGAAGAAGAAAAAGTCCTAACCACATCAGGTCAGGATCAAGGATGGATGACTCCCATAATCAACTACCTCAAATCAGAGATACTCCCTACAGATAAAAAGGAGGCAAAGAGGTTAAAGCGGGAGGCACTGTATTACACCATCATAAACAACATCCTATACAAGAAAGGGATTTCGACGCCCCTACTAAAATGTGTACCAACCTCTAACACAAAAGAGGTCTTGGAAGAGATACACAGTGGCACGTGTGGCAATCATCTCGAAGCTCGAGCTCTTGCCAAGAAAGTACTCCGAGCCAGATTTTTTTGGCCAACTTTGCAAAAAAAAGCCACCGAGTTCGTCAAGACATGTCCACCGTGTCAGAAACATGCTAACTTCCACATCGCCCCCCCAGAGGAACTCATCAGCGTAACATCACCTTGGCCATTTACAAAGTGAGGACTCGACCTCATCGGGCCTTTCCCCCAAGGATCTGGACAGGTCATGTTCCTTATTGTAGGGGTGGATTATTTCACAAAATAGATTGAGGCAGAACCCTTAGCCAATGCCACTGCCCAAAGAAGTAGGAAATTCCTATATAGGAATATTGTCACAAGATTTGGGGTCCCTTACTCCATCACCACAGACAATGGCACTCAATTTACAGACGCAGGCTTTAGAAAGTTGGTAGCCGACTTGAAAATAAAGTACCAATTCACATCCGTAGAACACCCACAGGCTAATGGACAAGTAGAAGCCTCCAATAAAGTCATACAAGCCGGGTTAAAATGGAGGCTACAGGACGCAAAAGGAGCCTGGGCTGAAGAGCTCCCACAAGTCCTATGGGCATATCGAACAAACTCCACACTCCACCACAAGGGAATCACCTTTTCGATTGGCTTATAGAATGGAGGCAATGATCCCAGTGGAAGTCAAAGAAGGATCCCCTAGAACGATCCTCTACAATAAAGAATCCAACTCCCAACTTCAAAGGGAAGAGCTCGAACTACTTCCAGAAGTCCAAGAAAGAGCTCGGATCAGAGAAGAGGCGTTAAAATATCGCATGGCCTTAAGATACAATCGAAAGGTAGTGCAGCGAAGCTTTGCCAACAACGAACTTATCCTAATCCGAAATGATATCGGAACAAGTCGACCCGGAGAGGGAAAGCTAGCGGCTAACTAGAAAGGACCCTCCCGAGTCACAGAGGTACTGGGAAAAGGCTACTACAAAGTGTCCAAACTCGAGGGGCGAGAGCTACCAAGGTCATCACACGCCTGCAACCTAAGAAGGTATTATAGTTAAGAGGTAATAAAAGATCTTAGGACAAAGGTGCACTCTTTTTCCTAAAAAGGGTTTTTTAATGAGGCACCAAGCCAAGATCTGAAAAATTACTTGACTTAAGAAGGGTGAGCACCCACATGTATATATTTGTATATTTTCTATTTTGAATAAAGTTTTTTCAGATTTTCTACAAATTCTCTTTATCAAGACGCATTAATCTGAAACGCAAGAATTTATCACCCGATTATAAAGCTACATATCGGAAAAATTGAAAACCAAAACTCACTGCTCGATCATGATAAAGCCGGCGAAGATGAAAACCAAATTCATCAAAGGTCAGGCCAAGCGAGGATTAAAATCGGCAAGATGAAAAGCGACAAAAACAGAATAATGCAAGAAGTTATAAAAATCGATCCATGAATAGAGACCTGACGAGGTCTGAAACAAAAAATGGACTGCTAGAAATAACTTAGAATGGACCGATATAGAAGAAGTCAGACCAGATCAAAGTGACAAAAAGTTATATAAAGTAACCCGTAGAAAAGAGGCCTGGCCAGCCCTGAAAATGGATTACTAGAAATAACTTAGAATGGACCAAACCCAATAAAACTACAAAAAGTTATAAAAAGTAATCCATAAAAAGAGACCTGACAAGGTCCAAATAAAATGGATTACTAGAAATAACTTAGAAGGGACCGACATGATGAAGTCGGCCCAACAAAACTACAAAAAGTTATAAAAAGTAATCCATAAAAAGAGACCTGACAAGGTCCGAATAAAATGGATTACTAGAAATAACTTAGAAGAGACCGATATGAAGAAGTCGGCCCAAACCAACTAAAGCTGCAAAAAGATAATCCATAAAGAGAGACCTGGCACGGTCCAACTAAAAAATGGATTACCAAAAATAAGCTTAGAAGGGACCGACATGAAGAAGTCAGACCAAAACAATAGAATCATAAAAAGTAAATCCCAAGGGATTACTAAAAATAATTCGCAAAGAAATCGACCGGTAGAAGGCATGCGCTATAAGGGACTCAAGTCAGACCCAGAAAGCCATAACCTCAACAAAATCAATATGCAAGTATTCTATTAAAGAATTCAAAGAAGAATATTTGAACAAAGCTAGCCTCGACTAAAGCATGAAATAAAGCACAAAGGCAATCAAATGAGGTCAGACAGCAAAACTCCAACACTCTAAAGATTCCTGAAAGTGTCAAGAAGATGCAGACAACCATATAACAAAGCTACTATAAATCAAAAGGCGAACTAAAAAGGCGACCTCAAGAATTGAAAGGGCATTTGTTTTTCTAAATAAAGTGCCAAGGAAAGCAACTAAAAAAAATCCAAGTCAACCAAAACACAAACAAGAGTTCAAAAGCCCACAGACCGGGCTATACACAATACATCAAGAAAAACTATAAAGGATTCAAAGACTCTCCAGTAGCAGTATCTCGGGGTGAAGGAGGATGAGTCTGAAGGGGAATTGCATCTACAGTCCCATCATCCCGGTTCAAGATCTGGACATCAGGGTTGGACTCGGGCTGGCCGACCTCAGTAGTAGGAGTTGAAGAAGCAGGGGCAGCAGAGGCTTTTGCAGATGGCACAGGAGGAGGGTCTACATCTACATCGTCATCATTCGGGCCATCAGGGACAATCTTACCATCTTCTACAATGTTGTCCAAGTTGAATAGGGTGAGGTCGAGCTCGGGCGCAAGAACTCGAACCCGAGCCTTCAAATTCTCTTAAGCAGCATTCACGCTACCTACAAGATGGCCCTGGAGCTCGGTATAGTCGGCCTGAGCAGATTTTAACCTCTCCTTGAGCTCTATCATCTCGCCATAGGCCAGGACATAGCTCTCTTTATGCTTATGCGCCATCTCCTCATCCAGATTTGCAGAAGCCACCGCAGTAGTAGCCCGAGTCTTCTCACCCTCCAACTCCTTTTCCAGTTTAGCCACCTTCACCTCGAGCTCCTCCTTTAACCCCTTGATCCTGTCATATTCCAACTTAGCCTCTTGCATAAAAGCCTTTGTCGCGTGAACTGGAACATCCTGGACAGTCCGAAATAACGCTGCCCCCATGTGTGCTATTTTTATACCGCTCCGAGTAATGAAGTCCAAATGACGAAGGATGGATACATCGTCAGTAGGAACAACACCATAAGGAGCAATTTGTTGATCAACAAACCCGACAGCATCAAAGTCGGGGGCATCCAGATTGAAAGGCTCAACAGTCCTCTGTCTTTTTGGAAGAGGGACGGCAGTAGGAGAAGAGGTAGCAGCAGAAGCCTGGGGAGGATTGACGTTGGGATTTTTGCCAGTAAAGAATTTTATAAAAATAGTCGCGTTGTAGATACAGTCTCTAAACCAACAGAAATCCCTTCGTACAAACGTGTTGGTTGTCACAAGTAACAAACCCCTTTAAAATTGATAACCGAGTATTTAAACCTCGGGTCATCTTCTCAAGGAACTGCAGGGAAGTATGTTCTTATTATTGGTTATGGAGGTTGTAAATTGGGGTTTTGAGAATGAGGAGCGAATGGTTTAATTAGCAATTAAAGTAAATGAAGAACAAGTAATTTAAATGGCAAGTAAAATAAATAGATGACTGTAAATAAACTTTTGGCAAGGTATGAGAAATTAGAGGTCCTATCCTAGCTATCCTTATCAATGATGATGAAAATTGAATCTTAATTCCACTTTGTTAACCTTTACTAAGGCAAAGGAAGGTCAAGGGATTAATTGGTTTGATCTTCGGATCCTATTTATTTCCTAAGAAAAGATTAGGATTATTGAAGTTCAATTTAATTAACAAAGATAACAATTATCAACCATGTTTGAGTTTGATAACTCCTGAGTTACTGATTTCTTAACCAAAACCAAAAGGAGAAAAGTAAATCTACTGGAATAAAAATGTCTTCAGATGGGAATAACAATAATGTAAATAAAAGAAAGCAATAATAAACTGAAATACCTCAAATAACATTAATTCAAAGAGTAATCTGTAACATAGAAGAATTCATAAATAAAATTGGGAAAATAATAAAAAGGAATATTAAACCTGATAAAAAGAGATATTCCTGAAAGCGCATAAAATCCTAATTCTAAATCCTAATCCTAAAGAGAGGAGAGAATCTCCCTCTCAAAACTAAATCTAAATCATGGAAAACTAACTAATTGGAGACTCTCCTCTGAATGGATGCATTCCCCCACTTCATAACCTCTGGTCTATGCCTTCTGGACTTGGATTTGGGCCAAAAAGGGCTTCAGAATTCGCTATGAGCGTTTTCTGCAATTTCTGGTGCGTGGCCTCTGTCACGCGTCCGCGTGGGTCACGCGGTCGCGTCATTCGGAGCTTTCCTTGTCACGCGGTCGCGTCAGTCATGCGGCCGCGTCAATGCCTTTTCGCGCTGGCATGCGGCCGCGTCGCCCATGCAATCGCGTGGCTGCCAGTTTCTTCAAAAACTCTGTTTTGTGCTTTCCTTCCATTTTGTATGTTTCCTTTCCATCCTTTAAGTCATTCCTGCCTTAGAAGATCTGAAACTACTCAACACACGAATCACGGCATCGAATAGAAATAAAAAGTAATCAAAATAATTATTTTTAATCATAGGAAACATGGTTTTCAATCATAGCACAAAATCAGGAAGGAGAATGTAAACTCATGCAAATAGTATGAATAAGTGGGTAAAGAGTTGATAAAATCCATTCAACTGAGCACAAGATAAACCATAAAATAGTGGTTTATCAACCTCCCCACACTTAAACACTAGCATGTCCTCATGCTAAGCTCAACAGAAGCTATAAAGATGAAGAGGAATGGTAAAATATATGAAATGCAACCTATCTATATGAATGCAACTACATGCAAAATATTTTTATCTACTTGGTTTAAAAATAAAGAAGTTCTCCAAGACAAACATAAATCAGATTTCACTAATTCAAATTATACAATAAAAGACAAGTAAAACTTGTAAGAAGATAGCTCATTAAAGCAGGGAACATAGAATTGAGCACTGAACCCTTACTGGTAGTGTATATCACTCTAACTCTCAAGTGTCTAGGGTCAATCACTCTACTCTTCTCTAGTCATGCTTTCTAAAATTTGTTCTTCACCTAATCAATCAACAATATTTAATATACCAATGCAAACATCATGAGGTCTTTTTAAGGTTGTAATGGGGCTAAGGTAAGGGTAAGGGTATATGTATATGGCTATGTGAGCTTTATAAATTGAATCTTTAATTAACCTAAGCTTTCACCTAACATACATATACTCTATATAACTCTAGAATCATGCCTAGCTACCCATAGTCTTCACTTTTGCATTACATACTCATGTATCAATTTTCTTTAATTTTATCACATATGCATTGATCCTTTAATAACTTAACATTGGGGCAATTTTGTCTCCATATTTATTTATTTATATTATATATATTTTTTCTTTTTTCTTTTTTCTTTTTCTCTTTTTTTTTTAGAGAGACATAAAAACTAGAATAACATATCAATGCATATGGAATTTTTAATTTTCTGTTTTACATGAGTAAGTACCCAAATTTTCCAAAATTCAAAATTAGAAACATGATACATTCCCTTATTAACCCAAGTTCCCACAGTTTTTCCACACTTAATTGTTGCACAATCCCTATCTTAAGCTAACCAAAGATTCAATTGGAATATTTAATTATTTTTCTGCTTAAGACTTTTGATGTGGTAAAATACAGAACAAATGGGGATTAAAAGGCTCAAAGTGGCTGACAAGGGTGATTTAAAAGGTAGTCTTATTTGGGATAAGTGAGCTAAAATCAAACAATGGCCTCAATCATATGCAAGCATGTAAATACACTAAATAATGGACATATAGATTGGAACAAAATAAAGATCACAATTATAGAGAAGTAAACACACAAGAATAAAATATTTATGGTTAAATAATGTAACCATATAAATAAGCTCAAATCTCACAGGTTGTATGTTCTTTAGCTATAATTCATGTTCCAAATACAACTTCCAAACAAGTTTTAACATAAAAAAATTTTTCAATTTAAATTAGTGAATTTTTTCAAAAATAGAGTCCTAAAAGAATTTTATTACTTTAACCAAGTAGTAACTAGATGCATAAAATCAAACAAATATGCAAATGCAACAACTAATTTAACAAAGAAAATTAAACAATGGTGCTAAAATATGAAGTGACTAACCCATGGAAGTCGGTATCGACCTTTCCACACTTAAAGATTGCACCGTCCTCAGTGCATGCTGATATGTGCAGGTGGACGGGTTGTTCCAACTGATGCTTTTCTTCAAGGATTGTGCAGATGAACTTGTTTGTCTCCCTTTTAAAAGTTTCTCCTTTTTTCCGTCTTTGGTGGCCAGCCTGAAAGAAGAGGAAAAGAAGAATAGTAACCCAGAAATAAAGATAAAATGAAATATGGTTGGGTTAATGCCAGATAATGAGGGTCTCAATTACATGGTAGCTACAACATTCAAATGAGAAAACAATAGAAGTACATGGCAAATCAAGAGTGCAAAAATTTGCAAAAATAGGGAAGAGAGTGTGGGTAAGGAGAGATAATATAAATTCATGTCAATGTAAAAGTAATACAGGTATAAAAGATTGGCATTGATATAAATAATATTATCTAACCAGAATAAAACAAGTCTCTAAGCACCTAAAATAATTCAAGAGAAGATGCAACAGTGAAATAAGAAAATTTTAACACCAAAGGAAAAATAATTAATTTTAGAAAAGAAAATAAAAATATGCACAAAATTAAGATTCAATGAATGAAATATACAAATAAATTAAGTAAAATAAAATAAAAGATAAGAAGAATGAGAAGGGAAAGAAGGGAAGAAGAAGTAAGTAAGAAAGGAGGGAGGAAAAATTTGGATTGGGGAAGAAAAGATAAGATATTTGGCAAATTAGGATAAGCTGTGCGGCGCAAGCGACGCGGACGCGTCGGTCACGCGGTCGCGTGACACAGTTTATGCTACTGGCGCGAGGGCAGCCTCGCGCTCGCACAACTCTCTGTTCGAAACTTAGTATTGCCAAAATCCAGGGTGACGCGGTCGCGTGATCGACGCGATCGCGTGAGTGGCCATTATGGGGGTATGACGCGGACGCGTGTGGCACGTGATCGCGTGAGAGGGACTGCGCGTCCAGCGCCAGTCCAGCACCACTCTAGCACAACTTTCGGGTGTGCACAACTTTGACGTCAAAATCCTGGTCACGCGGCCGCGTGGGGGACGCTGTCGCGTGGGAGGCCATTTTTCCCATATGATGCGGTCTCGTCAGCGATGCGGTCGCGTGGGACAATTTGTGCCATTGGCACGCCTCCAGCCCCGCTCTTGCGTGACTCTCTGTTCAATTTATTATTCTCTCCCACACCTACGACGCGGACGCGTCAATGAGGCGGTCGCGTCGCGTGAATTTTTTATTTTATTTTATTTTTTTTAAATAAAAGTTGGAAATGCAGATGCACGAAATGTACTAATAAAGAGAAGAGTTATTGAGTAAGAAAACTAAAAATAAAGAAAAGAACGATCATACCATGGTGGGTTGTCTCCAACCTAGCACTTTTAGTTAAAGTCCTTAAGTTGGACATTTGGTGAGCTCCCTGTTATGGCGGCTTATGCTTATATTCATCCAGGAATCCCCACCAGTGTTTGTACTTCCAGTAACCTCCGGGATCCCAAACTAGGCATAGAAAGCCTTCAAGTAAGTTAAAGCAAGTGACAAGGCCCCAAGAGTGCTGATTTCTAGATTGAATTCCGGGGTCCCAGACCTTGCCTTTGCACCCATCTTCTTGTTGATCATCATTTTTCCACTTGGGTGGTGAACAGTCAAAATTCTCACTGAGACATCCAAACAGCTTCCTAGACCCATTCAGTTGAGCTTTATACCAACCTTTGCGTTTAAACTTAAAGCTTCCAACCATAATGAACCTTGCAAGACAATTATTACCACTAGCCATCTTCCTTTTACTCTTAATGCCACAAAGAGCTCTAAGTTGACCATCCGTCTCCAGTAGCCCATATTCAAGTGGGATTAGAAAGCTAAGGGATATGAATTTTACCCACTTGAATGTGGTGAAGGATGATGGCAACTTAGGGGGAGGGGTCTCCAATAACTTTGGCAAGGTGATTTCAAGCTCCACTCCCTTGTGCTCTTTGTCAACTTCCACCTCTTTGCAAACTTCTTTGATTTCAACCTCTTTCTCTTGGTAGCCTTCTTCCAATTCAATCTCTTCTTTATTACTTACCAAGGGCATGGGAGGCTGTGCTTCTTCTTCTTTAATCTCCATCTCTTGACCGACCTCTTCCAAGTTCTTAATCATGATATGCCTTGGAGGTTGTACACCCTCCTCAGCATCAATTTCAATTGCCTTGGAAGGAGGTTCTATGTCTTGACTTTCCCATGGAGGTTCAGCATCTCCCAAGTCTTCAACCACTTCTTCCTTTTCAATAATTACAGCTTCCTCCACTTGTTTCAGTACAAAGTCATGCTCCGTACTGTCCACTGGAGTTTCTAGTATCTCCTTCATGCTACGTTATTCATTAGATTGTCCACATGAAGCCATGGGGGTTCCTTGAGTATCCGAACGTCGGAAAGCTAATTGATTTATTGCTTGATTCAATTGATGAAGTGTGGCATTAAATTTTTCAAGTGTTTCCTTGAGTTGCTCCGTTTATTTTTGGGGTGATGGATATTGACATGGTATATATGGAGGTGGTGGTTCTTGGGAGTAATTGGGTTGAGGTTGGGGTGGTTCTAGATATGGTTCATATGGCTCATAAGGTGGTTGGTATGGTGGATGATGGTAAGGGTCATATGAAGGTGAATGGTGGAAAGAGGCTTGTGAGTATGGTGGTTCAAGGTCATGTTGGGGAAAGGGTTCATAGGCATATGGTGGTGGTTGTTGATAGTCCATTGGAGGTGGTTGTCGCCAAGAGGGTTGATCAAATCCTTGTGGCTCCTCCCATCTTTGATTGTTCCAACCTTGATGCCTGTTCTCATTGTAATTTCTTCTTCCTGCAACATAATTGTAACCAGACTCATAGCCAAAGGGATGAGAGTTCATAGTAGCAAATAAAAATTAAAAATGAAAATAAAAACAAATTTAAATTAAAAGGTTATTTAAATTTTGAATTTGAAAATTAAATTTTGAAATTTGAAATTATTGAAATTTGAATTTTGAAATTTGAATTTTAAATTTTTGAAATTTGAGTATTGAAATTTGAGATTTGAAATTTGAATTTTAAATTTTGAATTTTTGAATTTAATAAGGAAAGAGAAAAACAATAAAATGACACTAAACTTCAAATTTTTAGATCAAAACGAAGAAAACAACTAAGAACAACTTGAAGGTCAAGATGAACACGAAGAACAACTTGAAGATCAAGATGAACACGAAAAACAAATTTTTGAAAAAAATTTAATAACTAAATAAAAAACCAATAACCTCTTAATTTATGAAAAAGCAAAAATAAAAACAAAAATAAAAATAAATAAACAAGTAAAAGAAAAATATTTACAATAACAAAAAATAAGGCACACGTTTGCAATTCCCCGGGAACGGCGCCATTTTGACGTTGGGATTTTTGCCAGTAAAGAATTTTATAAAAACAGTCGCGTTGTAGATACAGTCTCTAAACCAACAGAAATCCCTTCATACAAACGTGTTGGTTGTCACAAGTAACAAATCCCTTTAAAATTGATAACCGAGTATTTAAACCTCAGGTCGTCTTCTCAAGGAACTACAGGGAAGTATGTTCTTAGTATTGGTTATGGAGGTTGTAAATTGGGGTTTTGAGAATGAGGAGCGAATGGTTTAATTAGCAATTAAAGTAAATGAAGAACAAGTAATTTAAATGGCAAGTAAAATAAATAGATGACTGTAAATAAACTTTTGGCAAGGTATGAGAAATTAGAGGTCCTATCCTAGCTATCCTTATCAATGATGATGAAAATTGAATCTTAATTCCACTTTGTTAACCTTTACTAAGGCAAAGGAAGGTCAAGGGATTAATTGGTTTGATCTTCGGATCCTATTTATTTCCTAAGAAAAGATTGGGATTATTGAAGTTCAATTTAATTAACAAAGATAACAATTATCAATCATGTTTGAGTTTGATAACTCCTGAGTTACTGATTTCTTAACCAAAACCAAAAGGAGAAAAGTAAATCTACTAGAATAAAAATGTCTTCAGATGGGAATAACAATAATGTAAATAAAAGAAAGCAATAATAAACTGAAATACCTCAAATAACATTAATTAAAAGAGTAATCTGTAACATAGAAGAATTCATAAATAAAATTGGGAAAATAATAAAAAGGAATATTAAACCTGGTAAAAAGAGATAATCCTGAAAGCGCATAAAATCCTAATTCTAAATCCTAATCCTAAAGAGAGGAGAGAATCTCCCTCTCAAAACTAAATCTAAATCATGGAAAACTAACTAATTGGAGACTCTCCTCTGAATGGATGCATTCCCCCACTTCATAACCTCTGATCTATGCCATCTGGACTTGGATTTGGGCCAAAAAGGGCTTCAAAATTCGCTATGAGAATTTTCTGCAATTTCTGGTGCGTGGCCTCTGTCACGCGTCCGCGTGGGTCACGCGGTCGCATCATTCGGAGCTTTCCTTGTCACGCGGTCACGTCAGTCATGCAACCGCATCACATGTGTTTCGCTCAAGGTGCGCGGTCACATCTGTCATGCGGCCGCGTCAGTGCCTTTTCACGCTGGCATGCGGCCGCGTCGCCCATGCGATCGCGTGGCTGCTAGTTTCTTCAAAAACTCTGTTTTGTGCTTTCCTTCCATTTTTGTATGTTTCCTTTCCATCCTTTAAGTCATTCCTGCCTTAGAAGATCTGAAACTACTCAACACACGAATCACGGCATCAAATGGAAATAAAGGGTAATCAAAATAATTATTTTTAAGCATAGGAAACACGATTTTCAATCATAGCACAAAATCAGGAAGGAGAATGTAAACTCATGCAAATAGTATGAATAAGTGGGTAAAGAGTTGATAAAATCCATTCAATTGAGCACAAGATTAAACCATAAAATAGTGGTTTATCAACCTCCCCACACTTAAACACTAGCATGTCCTCATGCTAAGCTCAAGAGAAGCTATAAAGATGAAGAGGAATGGTAAAATATATGAAATGCAACCTATCTATATGAATGCAACTACATGCAAAATGTTTTTATCTACTTGGTTTAAAAATAAAGAAGTTCTCCAAGACAAACATAAATCAGATTTCACTAATTCAAATTATACAATAAAAGAAAAGTAAAACTTGTAAGAAGATAGCTCATTAAAGCAGGGAACATAGAATTGAGCACTGACCCCTTACTGGTAGTGTATATCACTCTAACTCTCAAGTGTCTAGGGTCAATCACTCTACTCTTCTCTAGTCATGCTTTCTAAAATTTGTTCTTCACCTAACCAATCAACAATATTTAATATACCAATGCAAACATCATGAGGTCTTTTCAAGGTTGTAATGGGGCTAAGGTAAGGGTAAGGGTATATGTATATGACTAAGTGAGCTTTGTAAATTGAATCTTTAATTAACCTAAGCTTTCACCTAACATACATATACTCTATATAACTCTAGAATCATGCCTAGCTACCCATAGTCTTCACTTTTGCATTACATACTCATGTATCAAATTTTTTTTAATTTTATCACATATGCATTGATCATTTATTAACTTAACATTGGGATAATTTTGTCTCCATATTTATTTATTTATATTATATATATATTTTTCTTTTTTCTTTTTCTCTTTTTTTTCTTTTTCTCTTTTTTTTAGAGAGACATAAAAACTAGAATAACATATCAATGCATATGGAATTTTTAGAGAAGTAAACACACAAGAATAAAATATTTATGGTTAAATAATGTAACCATATAAATAAGCTCAAATCTCACAGGTTGTGTGTTCTTTAGCTATAATTCATGTTCCAAATACAACTTCCAAACAAGTTTTAACATAAAAATTTTTTTCAATTTAAATTAGTGAAAATTTTCAAAAATAGAGTCCTAAAAGAATTTTATTACTTTAACCAAGTAGTAACTAGATGCATAAAATCAAACAAATATGCAAATGCAACAACTAATTTAACAAAGAAAATTAAACAATGGAGCTAAAATATGAAGTGACTAACCCATGGAAGTCGGTATCGACCTCCCCACACTTAAAGATTGCACCGTCCTCGGTGTATGCTGATATGTGCAGGTGGACGGGTTGTTCCAACTGATGCTTTTCTTCAAGGATTGTGCATATGGACTTGTTTGTCTCCCTTTTAGAAGTTTCTCCTTTTTTCCGTCTTTGGTGGCCAGCCTGAAAGAAGAGAAAAATAAGAACAGTAACCCAGAAATAAAGATAAAATGAAATATGGTTGGGTTAATGCCAGATAATGAGGGTCTCAATTACATGGTAGCTACAACATGCAAATGAGAAAACAATAGAAGTACATGGCAAATCAAGAGTGCAAAAATTTGCAAAAATAGGGAAGAGAGTGTGGGTAAGGAGAGATAATATAAATTCATGTCAATGTAAAAGTAATACAGGCATAAAAGATTGGCATTGACATAAATAATATTATCTAACCAGAATAAAACAAGTCTCTAAGCACCTAAAAAAATTCAAGAGAAGATGCAGTAGTGAAATAAGAAAATTTTAACACCAAAGGAAAAATAATTAATTTTAGAAAAGAAAATAAAAATATGCACAAAATTAAGATGCAATGAATGAAATATGCAAATAAATTAAGTAAAATAAAATAAAAGATAAGAAGAATGAGAAGGAAAAGAAGGGAAGAAGAAGTAAGTAAGAAAGGAGGGAGGAAAAATTTGGATTGGGGAAGAAAAGATAAGATATTTGGCAAATTAGGATAAGCTATGTGGCGCAAGCGACGCGGACGAGTGGGGCACGTGGTCGCGTGACTTGCACTTATACGGATTGACGCGGTCGCGTCGGTCACGCGGTCGTGTCGGTCACGCGGTCGCGTGACACAGTTTATGCTACTGGCTCGAGGGCAGCCTCGCGCTCGCACAACTCTCTGTTCGAAACTTAGTATTGCCAAAATCCAGGGTGACGCGGTCGCGTGATCGACTCCATCGCGTGAGTGGCCATTATGGGGGTATGACGCAGACGCGTGTGGCACGCGATCGCGTGAGAGGGACTGCGCGTCCAGTGCCAGTCTAGCACCACTCTAGCACAACTTTCGGGTGTGCACGACTTTGACGTCAAAATCCTGGTCACGCGGCTGCGTGGTGGACGCCGTCGCGTGGGAGGCCATTATTTCCATATGATGCGGTCGCGTCGGCGACGCGGTCGCGTGGGACAATTTGTGTCATTGGCACGCCTCCAGCCACGCTCTCGCATGACTCTCTGATCAATTTATTATTCTCTCCCACACCTACGACGCGGACGTGTCAATGAGGCGGTTGCATCGCGTGAATTTTTTTTTATTTTTTTATTTTATTATTTTATTTTTTTAAATAAAAGTATGGAAATGCAGATGCACAAAATGTACTAATAAAGAGAAGAGTTATTGAATAAGAAAACTAAAAATAAAGAAAAGAACGATCATACCATGGTGGGTTGTCTCCCACCTAGTACTTTTAGTTAAAATCCTTAAGTTGGACATTTGGTGAGCTCCCTGTTATGGTGGCTTATGCTTATATTCATCCAGGAATCCCCACCAGTGTTTGTACTTCCAGTAACCTCCGGGATCCCAAACTAGGCGTAGAAAGCCTTCAAGTAAGTTAAAGCAAGTGACAAGGCCCCAAGAGTGCTATTTCTAGATTGAATTTCGGGGTCCCAGAACTTGCCTTTGCACCCATCTTCTTGTTGATCATCATTTTTCCACTTGGGTGGTGAATAGTCGGAATTCTCACTAAGACATCCAAACAGCTTCCTAGAACCATTCAGTTGAGCTTTATACCAACCTTTGCGTTTAAACTTAAAGCTTCCAACCATAATGAACCTTGCAAGACAATTATTACCACTAGCCATCTTCCTTTTACTCTTAATGCCACAAAGAGCTCTAAGTTGACCATCCGTCTCCAGTAGCCCATATTCAAGTGGGATTAGAAAGCTAAGGGATATGAATTTTACCCACTTGAATGTTGTGAATGATGATGGCAACTTAGGGGGAGGGGTCTCCAATAACTTTGGCAAGGTAATTTCAAGCTCCACTCCCTTGTGCTCTTTGGCAACTTCCACCTCTTTGCAAACTTATTTGATTTCAACCTCTTCCTCTTGGTAGCCTTCTTCCAATTCAATCTCTTCTTCATTACTTACCAAGGGCATGGGAGGATGTGCTTCTTCTTCTTTAATCTCCATCTCTTGACCGACCTCTTCCAAGTCCTTAATCATGATATGCCTTGGAGGTTGTACACCCTCCTCAGCATCAATTTCAATTGCCTTGGAAGGAGGTTCTATGTCTAGACTTTCCCATGGAGGTTCAACATCTCCCAAGTCTTCAATCACTTCTTCCTTTTCAATAATTACAGCTTCCTCCACTTGTTTCAGTACAAAGTCATGCTCCGTACTGTCCACTGGAGTTTCTAGTATCTCCTTCATGCTACGTTCTTCATTAGATTGTCCACATGAAGCCATGGGGGTTCCTTGAGTGTCCGAACGTCGAGAAGCTAATTGATTTATTGCTTGATTCAATTAATGAAGTGTGGCATTAAATTTTTCAAGTGTTTCCTTGAGTTGCTCCGTTGATTTTTGGGGTGATGGATATTGACATGGTATATATGGAGGTGGTGGTTCTTGGGAGTAATTGGGTTGAGGTTGGGGTGGTTCTAGATATGGTTCATATGGCTCATAAGGTGGTTGGTATGGTGGATGATGGTAAGGGTCATATGAAGGTGAATGGTGGAAAGGGGCTTGTGAGTGTGGTGGTTCAAGGTCATGTTGGGGAAAGGGTTCATAGGCATATGGTGGTGGTTGTTGATAGTCCATTGGAGGTGGTTGTCGCCAAGAGGGTTGATCAAATTCTTGTGGCTCCTCCCATCTTTGATTGTTCCAACCTTGATGCCTGTTCTCATTGTAATTTCTTCTTCCTGCAACATAATTGTAACCAGACTCATAGCCAAAGGGATGAGAGTTCATAGTAGCAAATAAAAATTAAAAATGAAAACAAAAACAAATTTAAATTAAAAGGTTATTTAAATTTTGAATTTGAAAATTAAATTTTGAAATTTGAAATTATTGAAATTTGAGTTTTGAAGATTGAGATTTGAAATTTGAAAAATTTTTAAAATTGAATTTTGAAAATTTTTAAATTTGAATTTTGAAATTTGATTTTTAAATTTTGAATTTTTGAATTTAATAAGGAAAGAGAAAAACAATAAAATGACACTAAACTTGAAATTTTTAGATCAAAACGAAGAAAACAACTAAGAACAACTTGAAGGTCAAGATGAACACGAAGAACAACTTGAAGATCAAGATGAACACGAATAACAAATTTTTGAAAAATTTTAATATCTAAATAAAAAACCAATAACCTCTTAATTTATGAAAAAGCAAAAATAAAAGCAAAAATAAAAACAAATAAACAAGTAAAAGAAAAATATTTACAATAACCAATAATAAGACACACGTTTGTAATTCCCCGGCAACGGCGCCATTTTGACGTTGGGATTTTTTCCAGTAAAGAATTTTATAAAAACAGTCGCGTTGAAGATACAATCTCTAAACCAACAGAAATCCCTTCGTACAAACGTGTTGGTTGTCACAAGTAACAAACCCCTTTAAAATTGATAACCGAGTATTTAAACCTCGGGTCGTCTTCTCAAGGAACTGCAGGGAAGTATGTTCTTATTATTGGTTATGGAGGTTGTAAATTGGGATTTTGAGAATGAGGAGCGAATGGTTTAATTAGCAATTAAAGTAAATGAAGAACAAGTAATTTAAATGGCAAGTAAAATAAATAGATGACTGTAAATAAACTTTTGGCAAGGTATGAGAAATTAGAGGTCCTATCCTAGCTACATAAATAAAATTGGGAAAATAATAAAAAGGAATATTAAACCTGATAAAAAGAGATAATCCTGAAAGCGCATAAAATCCTAATTCTAAATCCTAATCCTAAAGAGAGGAGAGAATCTCCCTCTCAAAACTAAATCTAAATCATGGAAAACTAACTAATTGGAGACTCTCCTCTGAATGGATGCATTTCCCCACTTCATAACCTCTGGTCTATGCCTTCTGGACTTGGATTTGGGCCAAAAAGGGCTTCAAAATTCGCTATGAGCGTTTTCTGCAATTTCTGGTGCGTGGCCTCTGTCACGCGTCCGCGTGGGTCACGCGGTCGCGTCAGTCATGCGGCCGCGTCAATGCCTTTTCGCGCTGGCATGCGGCCGCGTCGCCCATGCGATCGCGTGGCTGCCAGTTTCTTCAAAAACTCTGTTTTGTGCTTTCCTTCCATTTTTGTATGTTTCCTTTCCATCCTTTAAGTCATTCCTTCCTTAGAAGATCTGAAACTACTCAACACACGAATCACGACATCGAATGGAAATAAAGGGTAATCAAAATAATTATTTTTAAGCATAGGAAACATGTTTTTCAATCATAGCACAAAATTAGGAAGGAGAATGTAAACTCATGCAAATAGTATGAATAAGTGGGTAAAGAGTTGATAAAATCCATTCAATTGAGCACAAGATAAACCATAAAATAGTGGTTTATCAAGGATCAACCAAGTGGACCTGAGGAGTAGGAATCATCTTCCTCGGCCCAGAAGTGCTCGATATTGGATTTTGAGGAGGAACCTGGGAAGATCCTTCCCCAGCCCCCTTGGTCGAGATGTTCTGGGCTGCTGTAGCCTTTCTTGCCTTCTTAAAGGCCCTTATAGAGTCATTGTTTCTAATCATCTCTGAAAACACACAGCAAAAAACTAAGTTATAAGGTGGAAGGAAAAGGAATAAACTCGACAAAATAAACAAGCACAACAAGATGCAAAAGAAGTCGACCACTACCCAGCTTAGCTCGGAGAAGTGAGGAATTTCCTAGAAATCGCTTTGTGTCAAGATGGGGAGGCTGCCCCCAGTTCTCTTCCAACACAGTTACAAAGGCTTGCTCGACTTCATCCAACATCTCCCAAGTATATCTAGATACCACTACATTCTTTTGCCATTCTAAAGGAAAGTTGGGCTCGCCATTCTCATCCAAAAAGAAAGACCGGGCTCCTTCAACAGCTCGGACCTTGAAAAAATAGTTCTTGAAATCGCGAAAAGATTCATCATACATTGAAAAAACTTTCTTTCCCTGGGCAGCTCGGAAAGATAATTAAGCAGCCTTTTTCTTAGCCACCCCGGGTTTAGTCAAAACAAAAAGGTAAAGAAAAAGGGTTTGAGATGGTTTAACACCCAACTCTTGACACAGTAATTGAAAAATCTTAAGGAAACCCAACGAATTCGGGTGAAGCTGGGATGGAGATACATTGCACGACCACAACAAATTGGTCTCAAAAGGAGTAAAAAGAAAAGTAATATTCAGCTGGCTGAAAAAATAGTCATAGGCATAGAAGAAGGGACGCTCCCCCCGGACCGAGGTCGGGAAACAAACCCTCTCATCGGGATCAGGCGCTACTAGCTCATAATTTTTCTCTTGTTCCTGTCTACTACAAATCCTGTGATGTTTCCTCAGCTCTACACAATACTCAGCATTTACCACAGAGACACACATCAACACGAGGGAGTCCAGCCAATCCGACATGCCCTCGGGGACTCTGGAAGAGGTCTCAACAATGTTTTTGCGAGACGACATGGGTCAACTAGTCCTACAGTAAGAAAAAGAAAATGGATTACTAACCAAAACATCTTGGACAAATATGGATACAACTCGGGCTAAAGCATACAAACAGCAAAAGGAGATCCTAGGACTCACATCAAGGTCCAGGGGCACCCTTTGGAGGCAACAACAGAGTAAGGGTTCAAAAGAATGCGACCTACCTCCCGACATCCCTCAAACAAGAAAACAACCCTCCTTTGACAGTGACATTTCACAAGAAAAAACACAAAATAATCTATCAAAGTCATCACCTTTTACAGCCTATAAGCAAAAGCGAAATAATCAAACATCAAAGCATGCAAAGGAGAAATCATCAAGGGCGCAACCTTTCTCAGAATCAAACGGTTCAACATTTCAAAGGGGAAATCATCAAAGGCGCAAATCAAGAAGATACAATCAGAGATAATACCAACATTCAAAACCCTAACTAGCAGGAAGCACGAAAAAGTCATGCACATCAAAGAAACTCTCAGAGCACACATTTTATCAGATGCACGACAAAGGCAGAAAAAGATTCAAGCTTTCTAAACATGAAACCAAGCAAAGATCAAAACTTTTCAAATATGAAATAGTGCGAAAAGAAAGCAGAAGAAAAAGGACCAACCTGTAAAGTAAGAATGTAATGAAGACAAAAACAAACAGTGATGCGTGGCAGAAGTTAACCAATTAAGAGATTTCAATTAAGAGAACAGCGTTGCACGTATAGCTCTTAACCGGCTAAGATCTGTCTCACCAATTTAAAAAGGGTTGTCACAAATTTTAGAAATAAAGATACTGGGAGTATGAGTCCCAGGTCGTCTCCCAACGAGTTACAGGAAAGAAAGCTAATTTATCAATCAGAAAATTCCCAGAAAGTTGAGTTTGATAATGAGTAATTAAAATAATTGTGAACTAAGGCAATAAAAATAAACTAAGAATAATTATTGATACTCTGAATAAAAGGCCTTGACTGGGAGAATAATTAAATGGAATTTCTATCTTTGTTGGAATCTTCTCAAGTGTAGTGCAAAAAGGTTGTTGTTCTCACTCGATTACCCCTTACTAAATAAGGAAAAGTATGGTAATTAAACTAACTCTCACCCTCAATTCCTAGTCCTCTCCCTTAGGGGAGGTCTAGTGTTAGTAGGTATGGAATTAGCTAACAACGTCCAATTCAACCAAGCACTTGAGCATTCCAACTCAAGTATCTCCTTTTAATCAACCCCATGTCAAGTGGAAATTCTACTCCATTGACATGAAATTAATAATCATAAAAATATGAGAAGGCATAATCAATTAATATAAAATAGAGAATTAAAATTAATTAAATAAAAATAACTTCATATATTAATAGATTCAAAACGCAATATAATTATCTAAACAGAGTCAATGAGTAATTAATTAAAAATAAGGGAGTAAAGAAACAAACTAAAGTAATGTCTTCAACAGAGGTAATGGCTCTTCAACATCCACAATCCAAAGCAAAAGCATAAACTATCAATGTAACCTAATCTAGATTCAGATCTAAAACTAAGAGTAATCCTAATGTGTTGAATCTGAATGTGTGTGGACGTGTCCTTGAGTTTCTGCATGTTCCCTAGGTTTAGTCTGTATTTCTGGGCCGAAAACTGGGTCAAAATGTGGCCCGAAATTGCCCCTAGCGTATTCTGTTATTTTTGCAGATCGTGTAGGTCACACGTACGCGTCATCCACGCGTTCGCGCCATTAAGCGTTTTTCCTTGCCACGCGTTCGCGTCAGGCATGCAGACTTCAATCCACGCGTTTACGTCAGGCACGCGTCCACGTCATTGCGAATTCTCCATTTCGCGCGTTCGCGTGGGCCATGTGCTCCGTCATTGCTCGCTGGTCATCTCCTTAGTTTCTTGTGTTCCTTCTATTTTTGCAAGCCTCCTCTCCAATTTCCAAGTCATTCGTGCCCTATGAAGCCTGAAACACTTAACACACGGATCACGACATCGAATAGGATAAACGAGAATTAAAATACATAATTAAAAGTCTCTAGGAAGCAAGTTTTCAACCATGGAGTGATTTTGGGAAGGAATTGTAAATACATGCTTATGATATATATATATATGGCTAAGTGAGCTACAAATTGAATCTTTAATTAGCCTAAGCTTTCACCTAACATACATATACTCTATATAACTTTAGAATCATGCCTAGCTACCAAAAATTCTCACTTTTGTATCACATACTCATGTATCAACTTTTTTTTTAATTTTATCACATATGCATTGATTTTTCATTAACTTAATATTGGGGTAATTTTGTCCCCTTATTTATTTACTTATTTATTGAATATTTTTTTTAATAGAAAAAATAAACATAACTTATCAATGCACATAGATTTTTAATTTTTCTAGTCTCACATGAGTAGGTACCCAAATTCCCATTATTTTATCGTGACACATTCCCTTATTAACCCTTGTTCCCATAATTTTCCCATACTTAATTAACACACAATTTCTATCTTAAGCTAACCAAAGATTCAATTGGGATATTTAATTGTTTTTTCGCTTAAGGCTAGTAATGTGGTAAAATATAGAACAAATGGGATTTAAAAGGCTCAAAGTGGCTGACAAAGGTAATTAAAAGGGTAGGCTTATTTAGGATAAGTGAGCTAAACAAATAATGGCCTCAATCATACGCATGCATATAAATACATTAAATACTGGATATATATAGGATGAAACAAAATGAAGATTACAATCATAGAGAAGTAAACACACAAGAATAAAATAATTATGGTTAAATAACGTAACCATGTAATTAAGCTCAAATCTCACAGGTTGTGTGTTCTTAGCTTTTTAAACTATGTTCCAAATACAACTTCAAACAAATTTAACACAAAAGTTTTGATTTAAATTAGTGAAATTTTTCAGAAAATAGGGTCTTAGAAGAAACTTATTATTTTCAATCAAGTAGAACATGCATGCAACTAATTATAACTATGCAATCTATTCTATCCTAAACAAAAGAAAAATTAACTAAATATCCTATTTTATTGGTATTTAGGGAAGAGAATTTACCTCCGAAAGTCAGGTACTGACCGACCTCCCCACACTTAAGGCTTTGTACCGTCCTCGGTGCCATCTATCAGGAACAAAGGGGGGCTGGTAGTAGTATCTCCACCATCGGGACTGTCATGGCTCCCTGTGCTGGTAAATGAGGTGGAGTCCGAGGTGTCTGGGTCTTTGTAGTTTCCCATAAGTAGCTCCTTGAGGTATGTGAATCGGCGCTTGTTACGGCGCTCTTTTAACTTTGCTTTGTGTTCCTACCGATCCAGCCTTTCAAGTATCTGATGGAGCAGTTGGTTTATTGTAGGTGCTTGTGGTGTTGAAGGAGGAATGTCTTCAGTCGGTTCTGTAGGCTGGCTTGTAGTGGCTGCTGGTGGTCTGATATATTTTCCGTTAGGGACGTACTGATCATCCCGTGGAAGTATGGCTTTGGTGTCCTCAGCTCTGTAGGAGACTCCGGCTGCCGAGACAAGATTTGAAATCAAGGCGGGAAAAGGTAAGTTGCTCGCTATCTGTACGTGTCCCATTGCATTCCGGATGTGTCTTGGTAAATTGAGGTACTGGTCTGTAAGGATACACCAGAGTAAAACAGCCATGTCTACAGTGAAGGAGGACTCGTGAGTGCTCGGAAAGACGTAATGGGACATAATTTGTGCCCATACTCGAGCCTCCAAGGTAAGTGCTGAAGCCGATATCCCTTTTGGTCTGAATCGATGGTATCCGTAGATCCATAGACTGCTAGGTTGTGCGATAACTCTGAGAACAGCGTCCCAATCAAATTGGTATGTCTGGTGCTTGAGTAAGGCTTCTTGGAATGCGTCCAATCCTTCTGGAGCAGGGGGAAGATCTAAAGCTTGTTGAATGGCCTCTTCAGTTATAGGGACTTACTTCTGACGGACATAGACAGACTGCATGGTTGGCATGTGAAAGTTGGAGTAGAATTCTACTACCCATGAGAGATTAACCTACCTTGGCTATCTCCATAGGAATCCCCATTGTCTTTTCTCAATGCGGTGCTCAACAAATTCAGCAATGTGGTTTGGGAGGATGAGAAGGTATTCATTGTTGTAATTCCTCTCTGCCAGGATGAGGAACATCTGCTCACAGTAGCGGTTAGAAAACCGTGCAGTGTCCTTTGCTGGGAAGGCTTTTTTTTTTTCATCGACCTTGATGATCCTCTTGATTCTTTTTGTTGAGGGCTTTATTGCTGTTGAAGATGGCTCTACCACTAATGCTCTTTTTGTTCCTCTCCTTGCTGGTGGTTTGGAAATAGCTTTCTCTTTTCCTTTCTTGGTGGCCATCCTGAAAAAGGAAAGAGAAAGTAATGTGTAAAGTGAAGGGTTCGAGCAAGGGAGCGAATATTATGAGTGGTAATCAATGCACGGTAAAGTGAGATGTTGTTAACACATGGTCTAGACTACATGTGAAAATTTCATCAATGGTAACATAGCAAATGCATGTGATGGAAATTGAATGCGAGATGTTTATTGGCATACCGGCTAAGGCATGAGCATTCAATGTCCAAGTTAGATTACCAAGTCTTTCAAACTAATAACCTGTTTGTATTGACAATTAAATTAAATTAATAAAATATAAAAGGGGTTTTGTGAAAAAAAAGCAGGCATGAAAGTAGTAGAATAGAATAGAATAATGCACAATGCCATACAGGCTCTTTCACAAACACTTGGCATGCATGTTGAATATATTATTGAAATAGTAAATTTAGTCATGCAAGCAACCATTTTGAAAAGTAATATATATAATTGTCAAACAATACATAATAACTCACAAGTAAAATATGAAAGAATTTAATGACCCAAATAAATATTTAACACCAATTAAAGGAATAAAAAGAAAAGTAAAAGGAAAATAGAATGTAAATAATGAAAGAAAAAGAAGAAGTAAACATAAATAAAAATAATTGAAAAATGAAAATAAAGAGAGAAAGAAAATAACCTTGATAATGGATGTGAAAAACAAGGGAGAATAAGGGAAAAAAGTGAGAATGAATAGAGAAGGAAGAAGGGGGAAGAAAGAAATAACAAAGGAAAAGAAAAATTAGGATTTGGGGAAGAAAAGATAAGATATTTTGGTTGATCTGAATATTCTGTGCGCCGCATGCGACGCGGACGCGTGAGTGACGTGGTTGCGTGGTATGCG
Source organism: Arachis ipaensis (assembly GCF_000816755.2). NCBI lineage: Eukaryota > Viridiplantae > Streptophyta > Magnoliopsida > Fabales > Fabaceae > Arachis > Arachis ipaensis. The sequence goes on along the minus strand of NC_029785.2, from coordinate 122,506,071 downwards.
ATGTGCTCAAGTAACGCGAACGCGTGGGTCACGTGAGTTGCTTTGTGCAAATGGCGCGAGGGTAGCGACGCGTTCGCGCAACTCTCTGTCTCAAACTTATTTTGCCAAAATTCTGGGTGACGCGATCGCGTGATTGACGCGATCGCGTGGATGGCCATTTTTGGAGGGCGCGCGGCCGTGGTGGGCACGCGGTCGCGTGACGAGGCTGGTGCTTCTAGCATCATTCTAGCCCAGCTCCAACGCAACTTGCTGCAATACACCTCTTTTACGTCGATTTTTAGGGTCACGCGTTTGCGTGGGTGACGCGGACGCGTGGGAGGCTTATTTCTCAAATGACGCGGCCGCGTGGGTGACGCGGACACGTGGGCATTGTGCCTAAGGAACGCCTCCAGCTACGCTTTCGCGTGACTCGCTGTTCAGCTTTCTTTTCTTCATAATGAATTGGTGACGCGGACGCATCAGCGACGCTGCCGCGTCGCGTGCTTCTCTCTCTTTCTCTTTTTTTAAATAAAAATAATATGCAAAATGCACATGCAAACTATATGCAGCTAAATACAGGGATGATGAGAAGAGTCATTAACATCATAAAAATAAAGTAAAAATAAAACTAAGACTGAAATGGAACGATCATACCATGGTGGGTTGTCTCCCACCTAGCACTTTGCTTTTACGTCCTTAAGTTGGACGCTCGTTAGGCTCATTCAGCTTCTCTTGGTGGATCTTCCAAGAGGAAAATATCTAGTTCCTTTTGATTCTTCATCTTCTCACCATGATAAAGCTTTAGGCGATGTCCATTGACCTTTAGAAATTTGGAGTTAGTAGGATGACGCAGGTGGAAAACTCCGTATGGCTCTACCTTTTCTACTCTGTATGGACCTTCCCATCTTGATCTCAGTTTACCCGGCATGAGCCTCAATCTGGAGTTATAAAGAAGAACTAACTCCCCTGGTCTGAATTCTCTCCTTTTTATGTGCTTGTCATGGACAGCCTTCATTTTCTCCTTGTAACGCCTGGAGTTGTCATATGCTTCTAGGTGAAGATTCTCTAGTTCTGCTAGTTGCAGCTTTCTTTTAGCACCAGCTTTTGTAGGATTCATGTTGCACTCCTTCACAGCCTAGAAAGCCTTGTGTTCTACCTCTACGGAGAGGTGGCAAGCCTTTTCGTATACCAAGCGGAAGGGGCTCATCCCAATGGGTGTCTTGTACGCTGTTCTATATGCCCAGAGTGCATCTTGTAGCCTGACACTCCAGTCCTTCCTGTGAGGTTTTACTATCTTCTCCAGAATACGTTTAATCTCTCTGTTAGAGACTTCTGCTTGTCCATTGGTCTGGGGATGATAAGCTGTTGCTACTTTGTGAATTATCCCATGCTTTTTTAGTAATCCTGTTAGTCTCCTCTTACAAAAGTGGGTGCCTTGATCGCTCACGATTGCTCCTGGTGATCCAAAGCGACAGATAATATGGTTTTTAACAAAGAAAACAACAGTGTTAGCATCATCAGTGCGGGTAGGAATTGCTTCCACCCATTTGAAAACATAATCTACAGCTAACAGTATATAAGAGTAACCATTAGAATTTGGAAATGGATCCATGAAGTCAATGCCCAAAACATAAAAAATTTCACAGAAAAGCATAAACTATTGAGGCATCTCATCCCTCTTGGATATATTACCAAACCTTTGGCATGGGGAACAGGATTTACAAAATTCAGCAGCATCTTTAAAAAGAGTAGGCCACCAGAATCCACAGTCTAGAATTTTTCTAGCTGTTCTTTGAAGGCCAAAATGTCCTCCACTCTCAGATGAGTAGCAAGCCTCTAAAATAGACTGGAATTCTGATTGAGGCATACACTGTCTAATTACCTGGTCAGCACCACACTTTCATAAATATGGATCATCCTATATATAATATTTGGACTTGCTTTTCAACTTGTCTCTCTGGTGCTTAGTAAAATTTGGAGGAAAATTGTGGCTAACTAGATAATTAGCTACAGGTGCATACCAAGGAACTACTTCAGATACTACTTGTAAGTTATCAAATGGGAAATTATCATTTATAGGAGTGGAGTCACCCTTAATGTGCTCAAGGCGACTCAAGTGGTCTGCCACTAAATTCTGGTTACCACTCCTATCCTTAATTTCTAAATCAAATTCTTGCAGTAGCAGTATCCAACGTATTAGCCTTGGTTTGGACTCCTTTTTAGCTAATAAATATTTTAGAGCTACATGGTCTGAGTACACTACTACCTTAGTACCAAGTAAGTAGGCTCGGAATTTATCTAGAGCAAAAATAATAGCAAGAAGCTCTTTTTCAGTAGTAGTATAATTAGATTGAGCAGCATCTAAAGTCTTAGATGCATAAGCAATTACAAAAGGGTCCTTACCTTTACGCTGAGCTAGCGCCGCTCCTACTGCATGGTTGGAAGCATCACACATGATTTCGAATGGCTGGCTCCAGTCTGGTCCTCTCACAATTGGAGCTTGAGTCAGGGCGATCTTCAGCTTATCAAACGCTTGCATACAGCTTTCATTGAACTCGAACTCAATTTCCTTTTATAGCAATCTGGATAAAGGTAATGCTACCTTACTGAAGTCCTTAATGAATCTCTTGTAAAAACCTGTGTGGCTAATGAGCGGATAATTTATACACTTTTTGGCATTGTTTTTAAGTAGTTTTTAGTATGATTTAGTTAGTTTTTAGTATATTTTTATTAGTTTTTAAATAAAAATCACATTTCTGGACTTTACTATGAGTTTGTGTGTTTTTCTGTGACTTCAGGTATTTTCTGGCTAAAATTGAGGGACTTGAGCAAAAATCTGATTCAGAGGCTGAAGAAGGACTGCAGATGCTATTGGATTCTGACCTCCCTGCACTCGAAATGGATTTTCTGAAGCTACAAAAACCCAATTGGTGCGCTCTCAATTGCATTGGAAAGTAGACATCCAGGGCTTTCTAGCAATATATATAATAGTCCATACTTTGCTCAAGTTTTGATGACGCAAACTGGCGTTCAAACGCCAACTTCCTGCCCTATTCTGAAGTTAAACTCCAGAAACAGGTTACAAACCAGAGTTAAACGCCACAAACAAGCTGCAACCTGGCGTTTAACTCCAAGAGAAGTCTCTACACGTGTAAAGCTCAATGCTCAGTCCAAGCACACACCAAGTGGGCCCCGAAAGTGGATTTCTGCATCATTTACTTATTTTTTGTAACCCTAGCTACTAGTTTAGTATAAAAACTACTTTTAGTGATTTATTTCACATCTTTTGATCATTTTTGAGACTATCTTTATATCACTTTTGATCATTGATCACGTTTAGGGCGCTGGCTATTCGACCATGCCTAGACCTTCATCACTTATGTATTTTCAACGGTGGAGTTTCTACACCCCATAGATTAAGGTGTGGAGCTCTGCTGTTCCTCATGAATTAATGCGAAGTACTATTGTTTTTCTATTCAATTCAAGCTTATTCTTATTCCAAGATATTCACTCGCACTTCAACCTGATGAATGTGATGACCGTGACACTCATCATCATTCTCACCTATGAACGCGTGCCTGATAACCACTTTCGTTCTATCTGCAATAGCTTGAGCGTGTATCTCTTAGCCTCCATTCCGAAAGATCGGAGTCTTCCTGGTATAAGCTAGAATCAATTGGCAGCATTCTTGAGATCCGTAAACTCTAAACCTTATCTGTGGTATTCCGAGTAGGATCTCTGATGGGATGACTGTGACGAGCTTCAAACTAGCGAGTGTTGGGCATAGTGACAGACGCAAAAGGATCAATGGATCCTATTCCAACATGATCGAGAACCGACAGATGATTAGCCATGCGGTGACAGTGCACTTGGACCATTTTTACTAAGAGGACGGACGGTAGCCATTGACAACGGTGATCCCCCAACATACAGCTTACCATGGAAAGAAGTACGCCTGGTTGGATGAAAGCAATAGGAAAGCAGAGGTTCAGAAGCAATAAGCATCTCCATACGCTAATATGAAATTCTCACCAATGAATTACATAAGTATTTCTATCTTATTTTATATCTTATTTATATTTTAATTATCAAAACCTCATAACCATTTGAATCTGCCTGACTGAGATTTACAAGATGACTATAGCTTGCTTTAAGCCGACAATATCTGTGGGATCGACCCTTACTCACGTAAGGTTTATTACTTGGACGACCCAGTGCACTTGCTGGTTAGTTGTGCAGAGTTGTGAAAAGGAATTGATATTATGAACGTGTGTACCAAGTTTTTGGCGCCGTTGCCGGGGAATGAACAATCATGATTTCGTGCACCAAGTTTTTGTCGCCGTTGCCGGGGATTGTTCGAGTTTGGACAACTGACGGTTCATCTTGTTGCTCGGATTAGGTAATTTTATTTTATTTTTAAGCTTTTTAATTTTTATTTTCGAAAAAAAATTTCAAAAAAATAAATTATTCTATGTTCTTCAAAATTTTTAAGAATGAATTCTAGAGTTTCATGAGATATGTTGAATCCTGGCTGGCTGTTAAGCCATGTCTAATCTTTTGGACCGAGGTTTCAACTATCTTTAGAAGAGCTTCTTTGTCTTTCTCAGCAATTTAGCTGTTGTATGTAATGTTCTGCTGAAGCTTGGCTGGCCATTGGCCATGTCTAGTGTTTTGGACCGAAGCTTTCACTGAAAGCTTGGCTGACTAGTAAGCCATGTCTAATTCCTGGACCGGAGTTTTAAGCTAACATTGCATGATTCCTGGAATTCTTATTAAAAATTTTGAAATCCTTATTTTTCTTTTCCCAAATAATTTTTGAAAAATCCAAAAAAAATTTAATAAAACCATAAAAACAAAAAATTTTGTGTTTCTTGTTTGAGTCTAGTGTCAAATTTTAAGTTTGGTGTCAATTGTATCGTTTTAATTTCCTAAAAATTTTCGAAAAACCCATGCATGATGTTCTTCATGATCTTCAAATTGTTCTTGATGATCTTCTTTGTTTGATCTTTTCATTTTCTTGTTTTGTGTCTTTTCTTATTTTTCATATGCATTTTCAATTTGTTATTGTCTAAAGTTTGAAAATTTTTAAGTTTCGTGTCTTGTATGTGTCTTTTCTTAAAAATTTTCAAAAATAAGTTCTTGGTGTTCATCTTGACATTCAAAGTGTTCTTGCATATTTTTTTATTTTGATTCATAATTTTCATGTTTTGAGTCATTTTGTTGTTTTTCTCTTTCTTCATTGAAAATTCAAAAATAAAAAAATATCTTTCCCTTATTCTCTCATAAATTTTCGAAAATTTGATTTGATTTAGTCAAAAAGTTTTTAAATTTAATTGTTTCTTTTGAGTCAAGTCAAATTTTCAATTTAAAAACCTATCTTTTCAAAATCTTTTTAAAAAATCAAATCTTTTTCATTTATTTTTACATATTTTCGAATTTTTTTTAATTGATTTTCAAAATCTTTTTCTTATTCTTACTTCATATTTTTCGAAAATCTCACTAACATTTAATGTTTTAATTCAAAAATTTTTCAAGTTGTTACTTGCCTATTAAGAAAGGTTCAATCTTTAAATTTTAAAATCATATCTTTTAGTTTCTTGTTAGTCAAGTAATCAACTTTAATTTTTAAAAATCAAATCTTTTTTTAATTTCCTTTTCAAATCTTTTTCAAAATGATTTTCAATCATATCTTTTTCAAAACTTAATTTCAAAATCTTTTCTAACTTCTTATCTTTTCAAATTTGATTTTCAAATCTTTTTCAATTAACTACTTAACTTTTTGTTTGATTTTAAAAGTTTTCTATTTCAATCATATCTTTTTCAAAACCACCTAACTAATTTTCCCTCTCTAATTTTCGAAAACTCCTCCCCCCTTTTTTTAAAATTTCTTTTAATTAACTAATTGTTTTAAATTTTAATTTATTTTTATTTTATTTTTAATTTTTGAATTATAACTAATATTTAAAATAAAAACAAAAATAATTTTATTTTATTTTATTTTCAAATTCTTCCCCGTCTCATCTCTTTCTATTTATTTATTTATTTACTAACACTCCTCTTCCACTCAAAATTCGAACCCCTCTTCTTCTCTGTGTTCGAATTTTTCTCTTCTCCTTCTTTCATTCTTCTCTTCTTCTACTCACATAAAGGAATCTCTATACTGTGACATAGAGGATTCCTCTTCTTTTCTGTTCTCTTCTTTTTCATATGAGCAGGAACAGGGATAAAGACATTCTTATTGAAGCTGATCCTGAACCTGAAAGGATTCTTAAGAGGAAACTAAGAGAAGCTAAAGCACAACCCTCTGGAGAGGACCTGACAGAAATTTTCGAAAAAGAAGGAGACATGGCCGAACCCAATAATAATGCCAACAATGCAAGGAAGATGCTTGGTGACTTCATTGCACCCTCTTCTGACTTCTGTGGAAGAAGCATCTCAATTTCTGCCATTGGAGCAAATAACTTTGAGCTTAAGCCTCAATTAGTTTCTCTAATGCAACAGAAAGCAAGTTTCATGGACTTCCATTGGAAGATCCCCATCAGTTCTTATCTGAATTCTTGCAAATCTGTGATACTGTCAAGACCAATGGAGTTGATCCGAGGTCTACAGGCTTATGCTTTTCCCTTTTGCTGTAAGAGACAGAGCTAGGATATGGTTGGACTCACAACCTAAAGATAGCCTGAACTCTTGGGAAAAGTTGGTCAATGCTTTTCTGGCCAAATTCTTTCCACCTCAAAGGATGAGCAAGCTTAGAGTGGAAATCCAAATCTTCAGACAGAAGGAAGGTGAGTCCCTCTATGAAGCTTGGGAAAGATATAAGCAATTGATCAAAAGGTGTCCTACTGACATGCTTCCAGAATGGAGCATCATATGTATATTCTATGATGGTCTGTTGGAGTTGTCAAAAATATCATTGGACCATTCTGCAGGAGGATCTCTTTATCTGAAAACCCCTACAGAAGCTCAGGAACTCATTGAAATGGTTGCAAATAACCAGTTCATGTATACTTCTGAGAGGAATCCTGTGAACAATGGGACGTCTCAAAAGAAGGGAGTTCTGGAAATTGATACTCTGAATGCCATATTGGCTCAGAACAAAATATTGACTCAGCAAGTCAATATGATTTCTCAGAGTCTGAATGGATTGCAAGCTGCATCCAACAGTACTAAAGAAGCATCTTCTGAAGAAGAAGCTTATGATCCTGAGAATCCTGCAATGGTAGAGGTGAATTACATGGGAGAACCCTATGGAAATACCTATAATCCTTCATGGAGAAATCATCTTAATCTCTCAGGGAAGGATCAACAGAAGCCTCAACAAGGCTTCAACAATAATGGTGGAAGAAATAGGTTTAGCAATAGCAAGCCTTTTCCATCATCTTCTCAGCAACAGACAGAGAATTCTGAACAAAGCCATTCTGGCCTGGCAACCATAGTCTCTGATCTATCCAAGACCACACTAAGTTTCATGAATGAAACAAGGTCCTCCATTAGAAATTTAGAGGCACAAGTGGGTCAGCTGAGTAAGAAGATTACTGAAACTCCTTCCAGTACTCTCCCAAGCAATACAGAAGAAAATCCCAAGAGAGAATGCAAGTCCATAACCATGACCAACATGGCCGAACCTGGGGAGAGTGAGGAGGACGTGAGTCCTAGTGAGAAAAGCCTCATGGGACGTCCTCTGGACAGAAAGGAGTTTCTCTTTAAGGAACCAAAGGAATCTGAGGTTTATACAGAGACCATAGAGATTCTATTAAACTTCCTTCTGCCATTCATGAGCTCTGATGAATATTCTTCCTCTAAAGATGATGAAGACATCACTAAAGAGTAAGTTGCTAAGTATCTTGAGCAATCAGGAAGCTGAATGCCAAGTTATTTGGTAATGAGACTTGGGAGGATCCCCCTTGTTCACCAATGAACTGAATGCATTAATGAGGTAGACATTACCTCAGAAGAAATCGGATCCTGAAAAATTCTTCATACCTTGTACCATAGGCACCATGACCTTTGAGAAGGCTCTGTGTGACATGGGGTCAGGGATACACCTCATGCCACTCTCTGTAATGGAGAAACTGGGAATCTTTGAGGTACAAGCTGCAAGAATCTTACTAGAGATGGCAGACAAATCAATGAAACAGGCTTATGGACCAGTAGAGGACGTGCTAGTGAAGGTTGAAGGCCTTTACATCCCTGCTGATTTCAAAATCCTGGACACTGGGAAGGATGAGGATGAATCCATCATCCTTGGCAGACCCTTCCTAGCCACAGCAAAAGCTGTGATTGATGTTGACAGAGGAGAGTTAGTCCTTCAGTTGAATGAGGACTACCTTGTATTCAAGACTCAAGGTTCTCCTTCTGTAACCATGGAGAGGAAGCATGAAAAGCTTCTCTCAATACAGAGTCAAATAAAACCCCCACATTCAAACTCTAAGTTTGGTGTTGAGAGGCCCCAACCCTGCTCTGATTATCTGTGAGGCTCCATAAGAGCTCACTGTCAAGCTATTGACATTAAAGAAGCGCTTATTGGGAGGCAACCCAATGTTATCTAATTATATCTATTTATTTTCTATTATTATTTTATGTTTTCTTTAGGTTGATGATCATGTGAAGTCATAAAAATAACTGAAAAATCAAAAATAGAATGAAAAACAGCATTAAGAACAACACACCCTGGAGGATAAGCTTACTAGTGTTTAAACGCCAGTAAGAAGAATCAGACTGACGTTAAACACCAGAAAGAAGCATCAAGCTGGCATTTAACGCCAAAAACAGGCACCAGACTGGCGTTTAACGCCAGAACGGAGCATCAAGTTGGCGTTAAACGCCAAGAAAAGGAGAAAAGCTGGTGTTAAACGCCAGAAACAAGCAGCAACCTGGCGTTTAACGCCAGAAGTGCATTCTAAGGGTGTTTTGCACGTCTAAATGGAGCAGGGATGCTAAGTCCTTGACCCCTCAGGATTTGTGGACCCCACAGGATCCCTACCTACCCCACCTCTTCTTCTCTCCTCTTCACACCTTTTCATAACACTCTTCCCCAAATACCCCTCACCAATCACCTCCATATCTCTTACCAAATACTCTTCACCAATCACCTCATTCACTTTTCCCCAAAAAAACCCCACCTACCTTCATATTCAAAATCTTTTCCCTCCCAAACCCAACCCTAATACACGAATCCTAACCCTTCCCCCACCCCTATATAAACCCTTCACCATTCCTTCATTTTCACACATTATAACCACTACTTCTACCCCTTGGTCGAACTCACCTTCACCCTCCATCTCCTCCATTTTCTTCTTCTTCTCCTCCATTCTTTCTTCTTTGCTCGAGGACAAGCAAACCTTTTAAGTTTGGTGTGGTAAAAGTATTGCTTTTTGTTTTTCCATAACCATTTATGGCACCTAAGGCCGGAGAAACCTCTAGAAAGAGGAAAGGAAAGGCAAAAGCTTCTACCTCTGAGTCATAGGAGATGGAGAGATTCATCTCAAAGGTCCATCAAGACCACTTCTATGAAGTTGTGGCCAAGAAGAAGGTGATCCCTGAGGTCCCTTTCAAACTCAAAAAGGGCGAATATTCGGAGATCCAACAAAAGATTAGAAGAAGAGGATGGGAAGTTCTCTCCAATCCTATTCAACAAGTCAGAATCTTAATGGTTCAAGAGTTCTATGCAAATGCATGGATCACTAAGAACCATGATCAAAGTATGAACCTGAATCCAAAGAATTGGCTTACAATGGTTCGGAGGAAATACTTAGATTTCAGTCCGGAAAATGTAAGGTTGGCGTTCAACTTGCCAATGATGCAAGAAAACGCACGCCCCTACACTAGAAGGATCAACTTTGATCAAAGGTTGGACCAAGTCCTCATGGACATATGTGAGGAAGGAGCTCATTGGAAAATTGACTCAAGAGGCAAGCCGGTTCAATTGAGAAGGCATGACCTTAAGCCCATGGCTAGAGGATGGTTGGAGTTCATCCAACGCTCTATCATTCCTACTAGCAACCGATCCCATGATCCATAGTATCATGATTGGGGAGGAAGTAGAAGTTCATGAGATTATACCTCAAGAACTCTACAAGGTGGCTGACAAGTCCTCTACTTTGGCAAGGTTAGCCTTTCCTCATCTCATTTGTCACCTCTACAATTCGGTTGGGATTGTCATAGAGGGAGACATCCTCATTAAAGAGGACAAGCCCATCACTAAAAAGAGGATGGAGCAAACAAGAGAGCCCACTCATGGACCTCAACAAGAGCATGAGGAAATTCCTCATCATGAAATCCCTGAGATGCCTCAAGGGATGCACTTTCCTCCACAAAACTATTGGGAGCAAATCAACACCTCTTTAGGAGAATTAAGTTCCAACATGGGACAACTAAAGGTGGAGCACCAAGAGCATTCCATCCTCCTCCATGAAATTAGAGAAGATCAAAGAGTCATGAGCGAGGAGCAATAAAGGCAAGGAAGAGACATAAAGGAGCTCAAAAACACCATTGGTTCTTCAAGAGGAAGAAGACGCCATCCCCACTAAGGTGGACCCGTTCCTTAATCTCCTTGTCTATTTATTTTTTCTATTTTCGTTCTCTATGCTTTATGTTTATTTATGTTTGTGTCTTTATTACATGATCATTAATGTTTAAGTGTCTATGTCTTAAAGCTATGAATGTCCTATGAATCCATCACCTTTCTTAAATGAAAAATGTTTTAATTAAAAAAGAACAAGAAGTACATGATTTCGAATTCATCCTTGAAATTAGTTTAATTATTTTGATGTGGTGACAATACTCTTTGTTTTCTGAATGAATGCTTGAACAGTGCATATCTTTTGAATTTGTTGTTTATGAATGTTAAAATTGTTGGCTCTTGAAAGAATAATGAAAAAGGAGAAATGTTATTGATAATCTGAAAAATCATAAAATTGATTCTTGAAACAAGAAAAAGCAGTGAATAACAAAGCTTGCAAAAAAAATGGCAAAAATAAAAAAATAATAAAAGAAAAAGAAAAAGCAAGCAGAAAAAGCCAATAGCTCTTTAAACCAAAAGGCAAGAGCAAAAATCCAGTAACCATTTAAACCAAAAGGCAAGGGTAAACAGGATCCAAGGCTTTGAGCATTAATGGATAGGAGGGCCTAAAGGAATAAAATCCTGGCCTAAGCGGCTAAACCAAGCTGTCCCTAACCATGTGCTTGTGGCGTGAAGGTGTCAAGTGAAAAGCTTGAGACTAAGCGGTTAAAGTCGTGATCCAAAGCAAAAAGAGTGTCTTAAGAACCCTGGACCCCTCTAATTGGGTACTCTAGCAAAGCTGAGTCACAATCTGAAAAGGTTCACCCAGTTATGTGTTTGTGCCATTTATGTATCCGGTGGTAATACTGGAAAACAAAGTACTTAGGGCCACGGCCAAGACTCATAAAGTAGCTGTGTTTAAGAATCAACATACTGAACTAGGAGAATCAATAACACTATCTAAATTCTAAGTTCCTATAGATGCCAATCATTCTGAACTTCAAAGGATAAAGTGAGATGCCAAAACTGTTCAGAGGCAAAAAGCAACTAGTCCCGCTCATCTAATTGGAACTAAGTTTCATTGATATTTTAAAATTTATAGTATATTCTCTTCTTTTTATCCTATTTAATTTTCAGTTTCTTGGGGACAAGCAACAATTTAAGTTTGGTGTTGTGATGAGCGGATAATTTATACCCTTTTTGGCATTGTTTTTAAGTAGATTTTAGTATGATTTAGTTAGTTTTTAGTATATTTTTATTAGTTTTTAAATAAAAATCATATTTCTGGACTTTACTATGAGTTTGTGTGTTTTTCTATGACTTCAGGTATTTTCTGGCTGAAATTGAGGGACTTGAGCAAAAATCTGATTCAGAGGCTGAAGAAGGACTGCAGATGCTGTTGGATTTTGACCTCCCTGCACTCAAAATAAATTTTCGGGAGCTACAGAAACCCAATTGGCGCGCTCTTAATTGCATTGGAACGTAGACATCCAGGGCTTTCCAGCAATATATAATAGTCTATACTTTGCTCAAGTTTTGATGACGCAAACTGGCATTCAAACACCAACTTCCTGCCCTATTCTGAAGTTAAACGCCAGAAACAGGTTACAAACCAGAGTTAAACACCACAAACAGGCTGCAACCTGGTGTTTAACTCCAAGAGAAGTCTCTACACGTGTAAAGCTCAATGCTCAGCCCAAGCACACACCAAGTCGGCCCCGGAAGTGGATTTCTACATCATTTACTTATTTTCTGTAACCCTAGCTACTAGCTTAGTATAAAAACTACTTTTAGTGATTTATTTCACATCTTTTGATCATTTTTGAGACTAACTTTGTATCACTTTTGATCATTGATCACGTTTAGGGGGCTGGCCATTCGGCCATGCCTGGACCTTCATCACTTATGTATTTTCAACGGTGGAGTTTCTACACCCCATAGATTAAGGTGTGGAGCTCTGCTGTTCCTCATGAATTAATGCGAAGTACTATTATTTTTCTATTCAATTCAACCTTATTCTTATTCCAAGATATTCACTCCCACTTCAATCTGATGAATGTGATGATCCGTGACACTCATCATCATTCTCACATATGAACGCGTGCCTGACAACCACTTCCGTTCTATCTGCAATAGCTTGAGCATGTATCTCTTAGCCTCCATTCCGAAATATCGGAGTCTTCGTGGTATAAGCTAGAATCAATTGGCAGCATTCTTGAGATCCGTAAACTCTAAACCTTGTCTGTGGTATTCCGAGTAGGATCTCTGATGGGATGACTGTGACGAGCTTCAAACTAGCGAGTGTTGGGCATAGTGACAGACGCAAAAGGATCAATGGATCCTATTCCAACATGATCGAGAACCGACAGATGATTAGCCGTACGGTGACAGCGCACTTGGACCATTTTCACTAAGAGGACGGACGGTAGCCATTGACAACGTGATCCCCCAACATACAGCTTGCCATGGAAAGGAGTACGCCTGGTTGGATGAAAGCAATAGGAAAGTAGAGGTTCAGAAGTAATAAGCATCTCCATACGCTGATCTGAAATTCTCACCAATGAATTACATAAGTATTTCTATCTTATTTTATATTTTATTTATATTTTAATTATCAAAACCTCATAACCATTTGAATCTGCTTGACTGAGATTTACAAGATGACCATAGCTTGCTTCAAGCCGACAATCTCCGTGGGATCGACCCTTACTCACGTAAGGTTTATTACGTGGATGACCCAGTGCACTTGCTGGTTAGTTATGCGGAGTTGTGAAAAAGAATTGAGATTATGAACGTGCGTACCAAGTTTTTGGCACCGTTGGCGGAAAATGAACTATCACGATTTTGTGCACCAAGTTTTTGGCACCGTTGCCAGGGATTGTTCGAGTTTGGACAACTGACGGTTCATCTTGTTGCTCGGATTAGGTAATTTTATTTTATTTTTAAGCTTTTTAATTTTTATTTTCGAAAAAAAAAATTTCAAAAAAATAAATTATTCTATGTTCTTCAAAATTTTTAAGAATGAATTCTAGAGTTTCATGAGATATGTTGAATCCTGGCTGGCTGTTAAGCCATGTCTAATCTTTTGGACCGAGGTTTCAACTATCTTTAGAAGAGCTTCTTTGTCTTTCTCAGCAATTTAGCTGTTGTATGTAATGTTTTGCTGAAGCTTGGCTGGCCATTGGCCATGTCTAGTATTTTGGACTGAAGCTTTCACTGAAAGCTTGGCTGGCTAGTAAGCCATGTCTAATTCCTGGACCGGAGTTTTAAGCTAACATTGCATGATTTCTGGGGGCGATTTCACTTTAGTGGGCCACGAGCAGCATCGGCGCGCACGCGTACATGGTGCATGCGCGCCCCTATACGCGAAGCAACATATGGCAAATTTTATATTATTTTGAAGCCCCGGATGTTATCTTTCCAACACAACTGAAACTGCCTCATTTGGACCTCTGTAGCTCAAGTTATGGTCGATTGAGTGCGAAGAGGTCGGGCTTGACAACTTTACATTTCCTTCATTTCTTCATGAGTTCTCCCACTTTGCATGCTTTTCTCCTCACTTCTTCCATCCAATACTTGTCTTATGAACCTGAAATCACTCAACAAACATATCAAGGCATCGAATGGAATTAAAGTGAATTAAAATCACCAATTTTCGGGCCTAAAAAGCATGTTTTCACATTTAAGCACAAATCAAGGGAGAATTGCAAAACCATGCTATTTCATTGAATAAATGTGGGAAAAGGTGATAAAATTTCCTAAAATAAGTACAAGATAAACCAAAAAATCGGGGTTTATCAATGACCCAGTACACTTGCTGGTTAGTTGTACGGAGTTGTGAAAAAGAATTGAGATTATGAACGTGCGTACCAAGTTTTTGGCACCGTTGTCGGGGAATGAACAATCACGATTTCGTGCACCAGTGGCCAAGGAACGAACAGACTTCCCTCACGGAGGAGGGGTAAGGTAAACTATAAATAACATCCACCTTTGCTGGATCTACAGAAATGCCAGTATTAGACACAACATGTCCTAGTACAATTCCTTGTTTGACCATAAAGTGACATTTTTCAAAATTTAATACAAGATTTGTACTAACACATCTGTCTAACACTCTAGATAAACTATCCAAGCAGAGGCTAAATGAATCACCATATATGCTAAAATCATCCATAAAAATCTCCATACAGTTCTTAATAAGATCAAAGAAAAGACTCATCATGCATCTTTGGAAAGTAGCAGGTGCATTACACAAGGCAAAGGGCATTCTCTTATAAGCATAAGTTCCAAAGAGACATGTGAAAGTGGTCTTCTCCTGATCTTCAGGAGCTTTATGAATTTGGAAGTATCCTGTATAACCATCTAAAAAACAATAATGAGATTTACCTGACAGGCGATCAAGCATTTGATTAATGAATGGCAAGGGGTAATGATCCTTGCGAGTGGCTTGGTTGAGACGCCTATAGTCAATGCAAACTCTCCATGAATTCTGCACTCTAGTTGTCAGAAGCTCTCCATACTCATTCTTTATTGTTGTGACTTCAGACTTCTTGGGCACTACTTGTACTGGCCTGACCCATTCACTATCTGAAATCGGGTAAATGATATCTGCTTCAAGTAGCCTGGTCACTTTCTTCTTGACAACTTCTAAGATGGTGGGATTCAATCTTCTTTGAGGATGACGGACAGGCGTTGCTCCCTCTTCTAAGAATATTCTGTGTTCGCAAACTTGGGGGCTAATGCCTACTATATCTGCCAAGCTCCATCCAATTGCTTTCTTATGTTTTCTCAACACACTGAGTAGTTGTTCTTCTTGTTGAGAAGTGAGTTTCCTTGCAATGATGACTGGGAACTTCTGCTTGTCCTCAAGGTAATCATACTTGAGGTGTGGAGAAAGGGGCTTTAACTCTAATTTCTGCTCATAGCTAGGCTCTGGATCATTTGGGGCGGGTGATAATGGTAGGGTCTTCTCATTGTTTTCAGAAAGTGTCCCCACACTTGGACCTTGCTCCATGTACTTATCTTCTAATTCTTCCTAGTGAACTTCAGCTATAGTTTCATCAATAATGTCGTACTGGAAGATAGAATGATCTTCCGGAGGATGCTTCATAGCTTTATTTAAACTGAAACTCACTGTTCTGCCATCTATCTCAAAGGAGTAAGTTCCTGAGAATGCATCCAGCTTGAACTTTGAAGTCTTCAGGAATGGTCTTCCAAGCAGGATTGATGATGGTCTTCCTGAGTCATTAGGGGGCATTTCCAAGATGTAGAAATCAATGGGAAATGTAAGCCCCTTAATGCTCACTAGTACATCTTCAGCAATTCCAACTACAGTGATAATGCTTTTATCTGCTAACACAAAATGAGCTGCCGACCTTTTTAAGGGAGGGAGCCTCAAAGTATCATATATAGACAAAGGCATTATACTAACACATGCTCCTAAATCACACATACAGTCAGAAAATATCACACCTCCAATGGTACAACTAACCATACATGGACCTGGATTACTACATTTTTCAGGTATACCCCCCATTAAAGCAGATATAGAACTACCTAAAGGAATAGTTTCTAATTCATTAATTTTATCTTTATGTATGTACAAATCCTTTAGAATTTGCGTATTTAGGTACCTGTTGAATAACATCAAAAAGGGGAACAGTTACCTCGACCTTTTTGAATATTTCTACCATTTTGGGATCAAGTTCCATCTGCTTTCTGGGCTTCCTTGCAAGTTGTGGAAAGGGAATAGGAGGGGCGCGATTTGTAGCTTCAGCATCCCTTGGGGCTTCATTCTGTGGTTGAACTTCTTCTTCTTCAACTATGTCTTGTACATCCTCTTCCTCTTCAGCATCTTCCACTTCTACCACATCCTCTGCTGGCACATTTTCTTGTGGGCTTGGCTCCTCATGGTTCCTCTCCTGTAATGTGGTTCCGGACCTCAAAGTGATGGCGTTGATGCCACCTTTGGGATTAGGCAGTGGTTGAGAAGGAATTCCACCGGAGCTTGAAGGTTGATGTGTGGAATTAAGTGAGAAATCCATCCGGAAGATGAGAGCTTGTAAAGTGGCAGTCAGGCCATTCAGACCAGAGTTCAGCTGCGCCTGCATGTCTTGTTGTCCTTACGCAAGAGAACAGAGCATCTCGTCATTTGATGAGGAATTAGAATAAGCATTCTGAGAAACTTGTTGTTGGGTTTGCTGGGGTCCTTGTGATTGTCTTAGCTGAGGTGCCCTGTAAGGTTGGTTCTGATTCTGCTGTCTGTTGTTGTTATTGTTATTCCACCTCTGGTTTCCATTATTGTCTCTGCCTCCTCTATTAAATTTATCCCTCCAGCCATGGTTAGAATTATCTCTCCAACTTTGATTGGAGTTGTCCTACCATCTATGGTTATAGTTGCCACCTTGTTGATTGTATCCTTGATTCGGGCGGTCATAGAAGTTGTGAATGGCTACCACAGTGTTGTCTTCCTGGAGCTGTGGGTATTCATCAGTATAATGAGTATAATCAGCACAGATTCCGCATACTCTTTGTGGAACTAACTGTTGGCTTTGTTGTGATGAAGGCTGAGCTTGATGTGCTTGTTGTTAGTTCAACTGCATCTGTTTAAGTAGGTTGGTCATTTCACATATACTCTGTGTCAGAGCGGTAGTTTCCTTGCTAGAGGAAATCTCTACAATAGCCTTGGGGTTGCGCCTCTGTCTGTGATTCCTAGTGGACTCAGCTAAGTCACTAATCAGTTGCCATGCTTCATCTGCGGTTTTGTACTTTTTCAAAGAACCATTACTAGCACCCTCTAGTGTAGTCTTATCCTGGGGGTTCATGCCTTGAGTGAAGTAGCTGATCAAAACTAGTCTATCAATCATGTGATGGGGACATGCGTCCAGGAGATTATTGAAGCGCTCCCAGTATTCGTAGAGAGTCTCGGATTCGCCTTGAACAATCATTGAAATCTCTTTCCTCAATCTATCAGTAACTTCAGCTGGAAAGTATTTCTCCAAAAATTCTCTTCTAAGCGTGTCCCAATTAGTAACAGTCGCTTGAGGTTGGGAGTAGTACCATTCTGTTCATACCTTGGGTCGAGCTATCCGACCTGGGATGGTCGACGATGCAGCGACCGGCCTGTTAAGGTCAAGCGGACCGACTTCGTTACAAAGAACTCGGCCATATCGACAGGAAAGCCCAATAAAGGGCTCAAATAGAGGAACACGACCCAAATCCAAAGGCAATCCCAGCCTATAGAGATAAAGGCAGTTCCCTTGAAGATAAGCTGACTTCATCCAAAACAGGATAAGATAAGATAAGATAACTAACTTATCTTATCAGAAAGGTCAGCCCACACTACTATAAATACACTGGAGCACCCAAGTATAACTCATACTCTGATTCTACATAAAACCTGCTTAATACCCATGCTAACTTAAGCATCGGAGTCTCTTGCAGGTACCCCCCACCCTCTGGTGGCCAAGGATCAGCAGTGCAGCAAGTCCAACAAGTCGGACATAACAGCTCTGGCCGCCACCAGCCTGCCGGACACATCATCTCCGACCAGTACCGAAGATCTCATCCGAGATCGACCTCCAGTTTCAAGTAACCCTCAGAACATTGGCGCTGTTGCCGGGGAACCTGAAAGTCATCCCAAAACCATGGCAGACGGCCATGACAACGACCACGACTCGGATCTGGAGAACAGAACACCGCACAAGAACGCGGACACTACGCTAAAGGATACTCCAGAATCCAACGGGAACAAAAACTCATCAAATCCGGGAGCCATGGAAACACTTCAAGATCGCTTAAAGCAACTTGAGAAAGAAACCCAGCAACAACGAGAGATCGGAAGGGATCTACAAAGAGAGGTACGGCGACGTCGAGAACTAGAAGAAAAACTACAGCAGTTAGAGGCCGACCTCAAATCAAAAGCTCCTCGAACCACTCCTGAGGAAAATTCACGCAAAGAACAGGATCCATTCATCAGGGAAATCATGAAGACCAAAATCCCAAAGGATTTCAAGCTCCCGGATATGGTTTTGTATGAGGGCACTACAGATCCCAACCATCATCTCAACAATTTTAGAAGCAGAATGTACCTTACCGACGCCTCAGATGCCGTTCGCTGCAAAGCTTTTCCGACAACTCTTACAAAAACGGCGATCAGATGGTTCGACAACTTACCTCCGAAGTCCATCTCAAACTTCGACGACCTGGCCAAAAAGTTCCTGGCCAGATTCTCCATCCAGAAAGATAAGGCCAAGCACGCACCCAGCTTACTAGGGATCAAGCAAGGAGATCAGGAGAGCCTCCGCAACTACATGGAAAGATTCAACAAAATATGCATGGACATACAAAGTTTACCAACAGAGGCTGCCATCATGGGGCTTATTAATGGCTTACGAGAGGGACCTTTCAGCCAATCTATATCAAAAAAGTATCCCACCTCCTTAGATGAAGTACAGGAACGAGCAGAAAAATACATCAACATGGAAGAGAACGCTCGGCTAGGAGAAACCTCAAAATTCAGAACCTCCTACCGAGACAAAGACAAGGACTCCAAAAGGAAAGAAGATCGACAGGGTGAGAAAATCAAAAAATACCACAACTACACTCCTCTCAAAGCATCCCTAGTCGACGTGTACAAAGAAGTCTGCCATACAGAAAAAATCCCCCCAGCACGACCACTCAAAGGCAAAAGGGGAGGAGGAAATCGAAAGGAATGTTGCGAATACCATCGAATTCGAGGGCACTCTACTAACGAATGCTTCAACTTGAAAAATATCATAGAAAAATTGGTAACAGAAGGAAAATTAGATCGATTTCTGGCCACCCGGAATGATGACCAAAGAAAAAGACGGAGAGACGAAGATGATGGACGAGCTGAACGGTCACCTCGGACACCAGAAAGACACGTCCACATGATACACGGCGGATTCGCAGGAGGTGGGATCTCCAAATCGTCCCGAAAAAGATATCTCAAAGAAGTATATCATGTTGAGGGAAAGGAGGAAGCACCCGACCTCCCGGCGATAACATTTACTAAAGAGGACGCATCCGGCATCATCTCGGGACATGACGATCCCATGGTTATCACTGTTATACTGGCAAAGGCCAATCTACACCACACACTAGTAGACCAAGGGAGTTCTGCCGACATCTTATTCAAAACGGCTTTCGACAAGCTCGGTTTAGACGAAAAGGAACTTAAAGCATACCCGAACAATCTGTTTGGACTAGGAGACACTCCGATACAACCATTGGGATACGTATCGCTACACACTACTTTTGGAAAAGGAAACCAAACTAGGACCCTGAAAATAGACTACATTGTGGTCGATGTAAGTTCAGGCTATAATGCTCTCATAGGTCGGACAACACTCAATCAACTCGGCGCAATAGTCTCAACTCCGCATCTATGCATGAAATTCCTAACTACAGAAGGAATAGCCACGATAAAAGCAGATCAAAAGACGGCACGTCGCTGTTACAACGAGAGCTTAAACCTCAAAGGCAGAGGAGAAGAGTTTCATACAATTGAGCTTGGCGGAGCTCAGCGTCGAGAAGAACTCCGTCCACACCCAGAAGGTGGGGTAGAGAAAGTTCAGATTGGAGACACCTCGGACAAAACGACTAATATCGGCACAGTCCTAAGAGGAGATTCAAAAGAATTACTGATACAATTCTTACGAGATAATGTCGATCTCTTCGCATGGAAAGCCGCAGACATGCCAGGCATAGACCCTAAGCTAATGTGCCACAAGTTGGCAGTCTATCCAGGATCTCGGCCGGTGCAGCAGAAGCGAAGAAAACTCGGACCAGAACGATCCCAAGCTGTGGAAGAACAAGTACAAACGTTACTGGAGGCAGGATTCATAAGAGAAGTCAAGTACCCACTATGGCTAGCCAACGTCGTCTTGGTGAAAAAATCAAACGGGAAGTGGCGCATGTGTACCGATTACACCTTTCTCAACAAAGCCTGCCCAAAAGATCCATACCCACTACCAAGTATTGACGCTCTGGTAGACGCTTCCTCTGGATATAGATACCTCTCATTTATGGACGCCTATTCGAGATACAACCAAATTCCCATGTATCCACCAGACCAAGAAAAGACCTCGTTCTTAACACCAAAGGTGAACTACTGCTACATCGTGATGCCTTTCGGTCTCAAGAACGCAGGAGCTACCTATCAAAGGCTAATGAATAAAGTCTTCTCGGATCACATCGGAAAAATCATGGAAGTCTATGAACTAACCAGCCCATAAAAGGAATATTGCAGAAAACAGATTTAGCAGGCAAAATTCTACAATGGGCAGTCGAGTTGTCAGAATTCGACCTCCAATACGAAGCTCGGACGGCCATCAAGTCACAGTATCTGGCCGACTTCATCGCAGAATTCACAGATACCCTGGAAACTCCCACAGAATGGGATCTCTACATGGACGGTTCCTCAAATAAAACTGGAAGCGGCGCAGGCGTGATAATAGAAAGCAACCAAGGAACCCAAGTTGAGCTCTCCCTTAAGTTCGGGTTCCCGGCCTCCAATAACCAAGCGGAATATGAAGCATTATTAGCTGGTTTGAAGCTGGCTAAAGAGGTCGGAGCTCAAAAACTCAACATTTACAGCGATTCACAAGTGGTCACATCACAAATAATAGGGAGCTACCAAGCCAAAGACCCCACCATGAAAAAATATTTGGATAAAACCAAGGAACTACTCGGACAAATCGGGGAATATAAGATCTGCCACATACCCCGCGAACAAAAAGCCTGAGCTGATGCACTCTCAAAACTAGCCAGCACCAAACCAGGGGGCAACAATAGAAGCCTCATCCAGGAAATGTTGCAAAACCCGTCAATCTCGGAAGAGGAAAAAGTCCTGGCCATAACAAGTCAGGACCAAGGATGGATGACCCCCATAATCAAATACCTCAAAGAAGGAACACTCCCCGCAGAAGAAAAGGAGGCAAAGAAGTTAAAAAGGGAGGCACAGTACTACACCATCATAAACAACATCCTGTACAAAAGAGGAATCTCAATACCTTTACTAAAATGTGTGCCGACCTCTAACACAAGGGAAGTGCTAGAAGAAATACACGGCGGCATCTGTGGCAATCATCTCGGAGCACGAGCTCTGGCCAAAAAAGTACTTCGGGCAAGATTTTATTGGCCAACTCTACAGAAAGAAGCCACAGAATTTGTAAAGACATGTCCACCATGTCAAAAACATGCCAACTTTCACATCGCCCCACCAAAAGAGCTCATCAGCGTGACTTCGCCTTGGCCTTTGCAAAATGGGGACTCGATCTTCTCGGCCCCTTCCCACAGGGATCAGGACAAGTTAAATTTCTCATAGTGGGAGTAGATTACTTTACAAAGTGGATCGAGGCAGAGCCCCTAGCCAATGCCACCACTCAAAGAAGCCGGAAGTTCTTATATCGAAACATTGTCACAAGGTTCGGGGTTCCATATTCAATAACCACAGACAATGGCACCCAATTCACAGATGCAGGCTTCAGAAAACTAGTAACCGACTTGAGTATAAAGCACCAGTACACTTCCGTCGTACATCCACAAGCCAATGGGCAGGCCGAAGCTGCCAATAAAGTCATATTGGCTGGATTAAAATGGAGATTACAAGATGCAAAGGGAGCCTGGGCAGAAGAGCTCCCACAGGTCTTGTGGGCATATCGAACAACGCCACATGCCACCACGAAGGAATCTCCCTTCCGATTAGCATACGGAACGGAGGCGATAATTCCAATAGAGATTGAGGAAGGGTCACTCAGAGTAGTTCACTATAATGAGGACGCAAACTTCCAACTTCAGAGAGAAGAGCTCGACTTGCTACCCGAAAACCAAGAAAGAGCTCGGATCAGGGAAGAAGCTCTAAAACGCCGAATGGCTTCTAGATATAATCAAAAGGTAGTGCCGAGAAATTTCACAGAAAATGATCTCATACTAATCTGAAATGATATCGGAACAACTCGACCAGGAGAGGAAAAGCTGGCAGCAAACTGGAAAGGGCCTTACCGAATTGTAGAAGTACTTGGAAAGGGCTACTACAGACTGTCTGAACTCGATGGACGAGAGCTTCCCAGGTCATGGCACGCCTGCAACCTCAGAAGGTACTACAGTTAGAAAAGATAGAAGATCTCATCATTGGATGCACTCTTTTTCCTGAAAAGGTTTTTTAATGAGGCACCAAGTTGAGACTCAGACAATCTCATATGTATATACTTGCACTCTTCCTTTAAATAAAATATACTCCAAGAAAGAGGACTACAAATAACTTAAAGGAGACCGATATAACCAAGTCGGACTCCTACTACTTAAAAGTTATCAATGTAGTCCCTGAAAGAGATCTGACAAAGATCCAAGAAAGAGGACTACAAATAACTTAAAGGAGACCGATATAACCAAGTCGGACTCCTACCACTTAAAAGTTATCAACGTAGTCCCTGAAAGAGATCTGACAAAGATCCAAGAAAGAGGACTACAAATAACTTAAAAGAGACCGATATAACCAAGTCGGACTCCTACTAGTTAAAAGTTATTAACGTAGTCCCTGAAAGAGATCTGACAAAGATCCAAGAAAGAGGACTACAAATAACTTAAAGGAGACCGATATAACCAAGTCGGACTCTTACAACTAAAAAGTTATAAAAGTAATCCCTAAAAGAGATCGGACAAAGATCCAAGAAAGAGGATTACAAAAATAACTTAAAGGAGACCGATATGACCAAGTCGGACTCCTACAACTGGAAAGTTATCGAAGCAATCCCTGAAAGAGACCTGACAAAGATCCAGGAAAGGGATTACAAAAATAACTTAGAAAAGGACTGCGAAAACAACTCGGAGGACTAACTTGAAGAAATCGGTTATAAATCGTCAGAAATACAAGCCGGAGCGAGAACGAACCAAAAATCAAGTTAGACCTACCTAGTCACAACCACAAAGGATTCAAGATACAAAGTACAAAGCAATCCAAAAGAGATACCAAGTCAAGCACAAAAGCGCGATATCATAAAAGCCTCAGAGGCCACCAAAACCTATCTCAAAAAAGCTAAAGCATGCTACCATTTATTTTTCATAAAAAACAAAAGTTGCTGGGCAAGCAACGGGAAAGTGTCAGCAATTAACAAAACATAAAGAGTTTAAAAAAGCCCACAAGCCGGGCCAACTAGATATCCAGAATAAAGATTAAAACTAAGGGTCAAAAGATTTTTTAACAGCATCAGGCTAAGGAGACGGAGGCCGAGTCTGGAGAGGAACGGCATCTACAGTACTATCATCCCGGTTCAAGATCTGGCAGTCGGGGTCAGAAGCGGGAGGACCAACCTCGGCAGGGACAGCAGAAGTCGACACCTTGGTAGAGGCTACAGGGGGAGGATCGACATCATCCTCATCCTCGTCATCAGGGACAACCTTGCCATCCCTGACAACGTTCTCCAAGCTAAAGAGGGTCAGGTCGGCCTCGGGAGCAATAACCCGAACTTGTTCCCTCAGGTTCTCATAGGCAGCAGTTACACTGCCAACAAGATGACCTTGGAGTTCGGAATAATTAGCCCGGGCATTCTCCAACTCTTCTCTCAGACACAACACCTCCCGATAAGACGTCAAATAACTGTCCTTATGCCGCATAGCCGTGTCCTCGGCCAGTCTCAGAGAACCAGCCAGAGAAGTAGAGCTAGCCTTTTCATTCTCCAAGTCTTTCTCCAACTTGGCCACCCTTACTTCAAGTTCCTCCTTCAAGCCCTTCATCCGATCAAACTCCTGTTTGGCCTCCTCCATAAAAGCTTTAGTAGCATGGAGAGGAAGACTTTGAGCAGTTCGATATAGGGCCGCCCCCATGTGTGCCAACTTGATACCACTCCGGGTGATATAATCAAAATGATGAAGAAGCGACACGTCGTCCATAGGAAGAACACCATAAGGGCCGATTTGTTGGTCTACAAACTCAACCGCATCAAAGTCAGGAGCATCAAGGTTGAAAGGCTCAATTATTTTTTGCTTTTTACTAGGAGGGGCACCGGAAGTTGCAACAGAAGATTGTGGAGGATCGGCCAGACGGACCCGAGGAGTAGGAATTGCTTTCCTCGGCCCGGGAGAACTTGATATAGGAGGTTTAACTTGAGGCTGAGAAGATCCCTCTCCGGCCGCCTTGGCCGAGATGTTTAAAGCAGCGGTCGCCTTCTTCGCCTTCTTATAGGCCCTTATGGAATCATTATTCTTTGACATCTCTGAAAAACACAAAAATCAAAGCCAAGTTACAACACAGGAGAAGCAAAGCTCGGGAGCAAGTATAAAAACAAATCAGACAGTACCCAAAGCAGCCCGAACCAAAGATGGATCACTCAAAAATCTCTTCATGTCCAGGTGGGGAGGCTTCCCCCACAAATCTTCAAGAACAACTACAAAGGCCCGCTCAACCTCACTAAGCATTTCCCATGTGTAACGTGGCACTCTTACATTCTTTTGCCACTCTAGAGGAAAAGCAGGCTCATCATTTTCATCAAGAAAAAAGGGGCGAACCCCCTCAACGGCACGGACTCGGAAGAAATAGTTCTTAAAATCCTTAAACGACTCATCATACATGGCAAAAACTTTATGCCCCTGGGCCGACCTGAAGGAAACCCAGGAAGCTTTCTTTTTGGAGGAATCTCCAGGTTTGGCGGAGACAAAAAGATAAAGGAAAAGAGTTTCAGAAGGTGTTATGTCCAACTCCTGACAAAGAAGTTGAAATATTTTGATAAAACCCCAAGAGTTTGGATGAAGCTGGGACGGAGCAATATTGCAGGACCACAACAAGTCAGTTTCAAAAGCAGTAAAAGGGAAAGTAACATTTAATTGGCTGAAGAAGTATTCATAAGCATAGAAAGAGGGACGCTCCCCCTCGACGGAAGCCAGAAAACAAACTCTCTCATCGGAATCAGGAGCAACAAGCTCATAATCACTCTCGCGGGCACGGTTATCACAAATCCTATGGCGCTTCCTCAGCTCTGTGCAAAATTCAGCATCCACAATAGAAACACACAACAAAACAAGGGAGTCCAGCCAATCGGACATCCCTTCGGGAACTCTGGAAGACATCTCTACAATGTTATTGCGAGAAGACATGAGGCCAACTAATCCTACAAGTAAGAAAAGAAGATGGGATTACTAAAAACATCTGGGACAAGGGAGAAAACAACTCAATACGATGCAGGTGAACACACAGAAAAGGAAAACCCCAAGACTCAAACCAAAAATCTTGGGGCATCCTTTGGAGGCAGTAACAAAGCAAGGTTTCCAGGAAAATCTACAGCTCTCACCCCAGTACCTTTCAAAAAAAGAAAGAAAAAGACTTCAAACAACCAAGTATTTCCAGAAGCATAAGTCATCACAGTCAACCAAGAAGCATTCCCAAAACATCAAAACACGCCAAATGGAAAAACGTCAAAAGTATGAACTTTTGAGAAATGCGACAAAAAGCAATCAAGCAAAGCAAGGAACGAATGCAGAGTTTCTATCAGATAGTAAAAAATCAGAAGCAACAAACAAAAACCGTATAAAGCCTCGACGGAAATGCCAGAGGAACACACAAAAGAAAGCCAAGAAAAATGCATTTACAGCGACAAACAAATGCAAAATCACGAAAAGGTTCAAACTTTCAAAACATGCAAAAGCAAAAGCTTCACCAAAAAACTAAAAGCCGTGAAAGAAGCAAGAAAGATAGTACCAACCTGAAAAGGCAGCAGACTTCAGGGAAGGTGAAGAGGGACGGCGAAATCTGGAATCACTACCTCGAAGCAAAAGAAAAGACACGAGCAAAAGAAAACGTCGCTGGGCCAAAACGCGAAACCACGAACTCCAGGCAGAGGCTTTAGAAAAATCAAACAAACGCCGCAACACAAAGAAAAATTGAAAGCGAGAGAATGAAGGGAAAAAAAGCGAAGAAGTTACGAAAAGGGCGAAAGAAGAGAAACCGTTTCTGGGTTTTCAAAATCAAAATAAAGAAACGGGGCAATTAATGCTAAAATTAAAAGGCATTAAACCCTCGCACGTTCCCAAAGCACCGATATAAAAGCGCGCGCTTGTAGAGGAAAACGTTCTACATTCAAAAGCTGCTACAAAAGAAGTCGACAAAATGCTTGAGTTCGGCTTCACTACGAGAAGGACCAAAGTCAAAGGACTCGACCTCGACAAAGAAGACCGAGCTCAAGCAGGGGCACTGTTCATACCCTGGGTCGAGCTATCCGACCTGGGATGGTCGACGATGCAGCGACCGGCCTGTTAAGGTCAAGCGGACCGACTTCGTTACAAAGAACTCGGCCATATCGACAGGAAAGCCCAATAAAGGGCCCAAATAGAGGAACACGACCCAAATCCAAAGGCAATCCCAACCTATAGAGATAAAGGCGGTTCCCTTGAAGATAAGCTGACTTCATCCAAAACAGGATAAGATAAGATAAGATAACTAACTTATCTTATCAGAAAGGTCAGCCCACACTACTATAAATACACTGGAGCACCCAGGTATAACTCATATTCTGATTCTACATAAAACCTGCTTAATACCCGTGCTAACTTAAGCATCGGAGTCTCTTGCAGGTACCCCCACCCTCCGGTGGCCAAGGATCAGCAGTGCAGCAAGTCCAACAAGTCGGACATAACAGCTCCGGCCGCCACCAGCCTGCCGGACACATCATCTCCGACCAGTACCAAAGATCTCATCCGAGATCGACCTCCAGTTTCAGGTAACCCTCGGAACACATTCCCATGCCTTTTCCTCAAGAGAAATCGGGAAAGCAATTAATAGAATAGAAGTTTCATCTGCACCATGATGCCTAACAGTAGAACAGGCTGTCTGGAAATCCCTAAGGTGCTTGATAGGCTCTTGAGTAGGTAAGCCATGAAACTTGGGCATCAAGTTGATCAGTGCGGTTTTTAGTTCAAAATCTGCAGCTGTAGTCGGGTGATGCACTTGATACGGCTGCAGTGTAAAATCTGGGACTCCTACCTCCTGGAGAGTAATCCTCCTAGGTTCTGCCATGTTTCCTGCACGTAAGTCAACTGGATCAGTAGTAAATGAGCTTGTCTCGCTCTCGGATGGCGGTTCAGATTCGCCCTCAGATGAAACTGGTGAATTGATAATAATCACTTCACCACCCTCAGAGGCTAACCGACGTCGAGTTCATCTAATATGTGAAAGAGTTCTTTCAATTTCAGGATCAAATGGGACTAAACTCGGATTAGGCAATGAACGCGTCATTCAATGAGAAAGACATGTAACTCATGGTAACAGAAATAAAAATAAAATATGCAAATAAAATAAAATATATACACTAATTAATAATTTAGCACACTATTGCAACTCTCCGGCAACGGCACCAAAAATTGATGCGTGGCATAAGTTAACCAATTAAGAGATTTCAATTAAGAGAACAGCGTTGCACGTACAGCTCTTAACCGGCTAAGATCTGTCTCACCAATTTAAAAAGGGTTGTCACAAATTTTAGAAATAAAGATACTGGGAGTATGAGTCCCAGGTCGTCTCCCAACGAGTTGAGTATGAGTTTCAGGTCGTCTTCCAACGAGTTGCAGGAAAGAGTGCTAATTTATTAATTAGAAAATTCCCAGAAAATTGAGTTTGATAATGAGTAATTAAAATAATTGTGAACTAAGGCAATAAAAATAAACTAAGAATAATTATTGATACTCTGAATAAAAGGCCTTGACTGGGGGAATAATTAAATGAAATTTCTATCTTTGTTGGAATCTTCTCAGGTGTAGTGCAAAAAGGTTATTGTTCTCACTCGATTATCCCTTACTAAATAAGGAAAAATATGGTGATTAAACTAACTCTCACCCTCAATTCCTAGTCCTCTCCCTTAGGGGAGGTCTAGTGTTAGTAGGTATGGAATTAGCTAACAACGTCCAATTCAACCAAGCACTTGAGCATTCCAACTCAAGTATCTCCTTTTAATCAACCCCCATGTCAAGTGGAAATTCTACTCCATTGACATGAAATTAATAATCATAAAAATATGAGAAGGCATAATCAATTAATATAAAATAGAGAATTAAAATTAATTAAATAAAAATAACTTCATATATTAATAGATTCAAAACGCAACATAATTATCTGAATAGAGTCAATGAGTAATTAATTAAAAATAAGGGAGTAAAGAAACAAACTAAAGTAATGTCTTCAACGGAGGTAATGGCTCTTCAACATCCACAATCCAAAGCAAAAGCATAAACTATCAATGTAACCTAATCTAGATTCAGATCTAAAACTAAGAGTAATCCTAATGTGTTGAATCTGAATGTGTGTGGACGTGTCCTTGAGTTTCTGCATGTTCCCTAGGTTTAGTCTGTGTTTATGGGCCGAAAACTGGGTCAAAATGCGGCCCGAAATCGCCCCCATCTTATTCTGTTATTTTTGCAGATCGCACAGGTCACACGTACGCGTCATCCATGCATTCGCGTCATTCAGTGTTTTTCCTTGCCACACGTTCGCTTCGTCCACGCGTTCGCGTCAGGCGTGCAGACTTCAATCCACGCGTTTACGTCAAGCACACGTCCGCGTCATTGCGAATTCTCCATTTTGCGCATTCGCGTGGGCCATGCGCTCGCGTCATTGCTCACTGGTCATCTCCTTAGTTTCTTGTGTTCCTTCCATTTTTGCAAGCCTCCTCTCCACTTTCCAAGTCATTCGTGCCCTATGAAGTCTGAAACACTTAACACACGGATCACGGTATCGAATAGGATAAAGGAGAATTAAAATACATAATTAAAAGTCTCTAGGAAGCAAGTTTTCAACCATGGAGTGATTTTGGGAAGGAATTGTAAATACATGCTTATCATATGAATAAGTGGGTAAAGAATTGATAAAACCACACAATTGAACATAATATAAATCATAAAATAATGGTTTATCAAACAGCAAGCCCACACTCGCAGTCACCTCCGAGAAAAGCGCGAAAATGGTTAAGAATTGGGGAGCAAGCGAAAATGGAGAAGTCACAGACGAGCCAGAAAACGCAAGAAGGAAGAAAGTTGCAGTGAAGCAAGAAGAAGAGAAGTGGAAAAAAGAAACTCTTTGAAAAAATTTGAAAAGAAGTAGAAGCAAAGGAAACGACGAAGAGGGAGGTTAATAAGCAATTAGAACCTTCGCACATTCCCAAGACAGTGCAAAAATGCGCGCTACAAGGAAAAACGTTCCGCATTTAAAGCTACTAAATCGAAGTTCTACAAAAAATCCAACAAAAATGCTCGAGCTCGGCTTCTCAAGAAGAGGTCGAAAGACCAAAAGGACACAACCTCAAAAGGAAGACCACGCTCAAGCAGGGACACTGTTCATGCCCGGACCCGGGCTGATTGACGACAAGTCGACCGACCTGTTCAGACCAGGATTATCCGACCTCTTTGTAAAAGAGGTCAGCCAAATCACTACAGAGGCCCAAGTAGGCCCAGACAAAGGAACACGGCCCAAATCTAAAGGCAGCCAAAGCCTAGAAAGATAAGAACGGTTCCCTTAAAGATAAGATGACTTCACTCAAAGATAAGATAAGATAACTATCTTATCTCCAGAAAAGATCACTCTACAACATTATAAATACACTAGAGCACCCAGGTATAACTCGTACTCTGATTCTACTAAAAACCTACTTAATACCCTTGCTAACTTAAGCATCGGAGTCCTTTGCAGGTACCACCACCCTCCGGTGACGAAGGATCAGCATCACCAACAAGTCCAACAAGTCGGACACAGCGGCTCCGGCCACCACCCACAAGTCGGACACGTCATCTCCGACCACCACAGCAGATCTCATCCGAGATCGACCTTCAGTTTCAGGTAACCCTCGGAACAGCTCCATTTTCAGAAACTATTTTATTAAGGGAGATTGAATGAAGTTTTGATAAATTGAATTTGAAATAAAATAAGATTTTATCTAATTTTTTAATTATTAGATAATTTTCTATATTTAAAATATAAAGGTTTTATGAATAAAAAAAATTAATGATATTATCTTATATTTTAAATTAGAGTACTTGAAGCCAAGCCAATTAGTAAAATGGATAAATAATAGTATTCTCAATGTAATTTTAAGGGATTAAATTAGGTTCTAAATTAATACTTTATCCCTTAATTTTATTAAAAAATTACCCTACCCTAATTAACTCTAAAATCTCCTAAATCAAACCCTAATCCTAAAATTCAAAAGACACTCTAACCCTAACCTAACCTAGTCGCCATCCTCACTTAACCACTCACCCCCTAGTCGCACACACACACGGAAGAAACAAAGAAAGAAAGAGAGAGTGAAGGTTGTGAAGAGAAGGAGGAGAAAAGGAGAATGGGACGGCGCCGGCGGGGCTGGGTCTAAAACCCAGAACTTTTGAAAAATCTCATTACGAGTCAATTTCAAATTATTTATTCATTAAGGATTTTAATTTTAGAAATTATTTTATTAAGGCTAATTAAATCAACTTTTGATAATTAAATTTGGATTTTTATCTAATTTCATAATTATTGGATAATTTCCATATTTAAATTATAAAGTTTAGTAAGGGTAAAATAATAAAGATTTTACAATTTACTTTAAATAATTGAGATTTTAGAATTTAATACTTTAATTCTTATGAATAAAGAAAATTAATTATATTATCTCTAATTATTGAATTAGAGCATTTTCTTGAAATTAATTTGTAATTTATGAATAAATAATATTTTCTTTAAAGTTAATTTTGTTGAATTAAAATTTGTTTTCAATTACTCTATTACCCCCTAATTTTATTAAAAATTACCTAAACTACCCCTAACCTAAACCTAACCCAACACCCACACACACACCACCAAACCCTCGGCCACCACACCCTAACCCCTCTTCCTTACTCTCAGCGGCATACACAAATCAAACACACATGCACGGAGAAGAGCGCGCCAGCCAGGAAGGGTGCTGCCGCCACCAGCTGGTCTCTGTCAATCCCGTCACTTGCGTTGTTGCCAGCTGTGCCATCACAGAAGAGAGATGCGCCGGAAAGGGGGTTCACGGAAGGGTCACCGCCATTTATCCTCACCACGTCGCTGTCGTGCTTGAGCTCACAAAGAGAGACTGACGGAAGAGGGTGGCACGCACGGTAGAAGAAGAAATTGCCCCTGCGCCGCCGTCACTGACCAGCCAAGCCGCCTCGCCATTGTCGCCGCCGTGGGTTTTGCTGCTGGTGAGGAGAAGGCGCCGCCACGTTTGGTTGTTACTGTTGCATCTCCTATCTCTGCCGCCGCTGAGAACGGACAAGGGAGCAGATGCATGGAGGAAGATGGAGGAAGGAGAGGAGGCGCGAGAGGGAGCCTTTGCAGGGTTTCCGTCGCCACCACGTGGCTGGGCTCACCGTTGTGGAGGGTTGTTGCCGTTCCAGTGCTGCTGTCGTCGTTGGGGTCGCCGGAAAGAGGAGCACGAGCAGGAGAGAGAAAACAGGGAGGTTGTCGCCACGAGTGTCGCTGTCAGAGGAGAAGGGAACCGCGCCGCCATGCCTGGCCGTCGGAAAACGTTGCTGGGTCGCCAACGACCACTGCCGGTAAGGGTTTTAAGTTTGGTTTTTGTTCTATTGGGGTTTCGGCAAGCTTTTGACGTTGCGTGGTTGTTACAGTCGCCATCGCCGGGGTTTTTGCTCGCCCCTGTTACTTGGGGTTATTGTTAGAGCTACTGCCGGGTCAATTTGGAGTCGCGGCTATTTCGTTTTTTTATTACAGTAAGTGTTTATGTTTCGAAAATCTCTGCATTAGCATTCCGTTATGTTTGGTTATAAACTCTGAAGTTTTGGTAACATAGAGTCGAGTACTGATTATTATATGTTGCGATTAGAGTCGTTGTGGTTGCTGAGAAAGTGAGTTGGAGCTGAGGTTGCGGCTGCCGTAGTTGCAGGCCGAGGAAAACAAGTTGTGACGCGTTTTAGAGTTTTTGAGTTTCGACAATTGAGGTAGGGTTTTTCTAAAAAGCTATTTTTATATATGAAATTATTATAAATGGATACTGGTGTGAGAATTATATACTTTTTAGTGATTTTACAAGTCTTATGTATTATCTGGCTATTTTGGATGAATATGATTACATGTTTGATTGGGTTATTGTTTGGTTTTGATAAATGGATTGTTGTTGAATTATTTCTTTAAAGTTTTGGAAATGAGTTTAATCAGTTGATAATGATTTGATCTTGAAACGGTTTCCTTGAGATATAAAAATGAGGTGAATGTTGGATTTAGCTTGCTTTTGAACTGATTTTGGGTTTTGGACCGTTAAAAAGGATTATGGAATGGTTTGGTCGGGACCCAAAAAGGCTGGCAAAGTCTAAGTTTTAGGGGAGGTGCTGCCAAAATTTCTATAAAAATCTTAGACTTTGTTTGAAAAGTTATTTAGAAAGGTTTGGATTTGAGAAATTGTATTATTTGATTTATTAAGAAAATAGTTATATTTTTTAGTTTAATTTATTTAAGTAAACTATATGTCTTGAGTTCGATTTATTTAGAAAGGAATTATTTTACCATTTTGAACCACTGAAGGAAAGTATTATGTTCTAATATTGAGTTTTAATATAAAAAGGGCTTATGCTTTTAATTAGGCTTAAGGATTTCGTTCAGAAGAGCTTTTAGTGATTTTAAAGGAAATTGGACTTTTGATTGAATAACTGCGTTTGTGACATTTTTGAAGAAGTCAGAGAATTGGTTTCAAGAAGGAAAAGTGGTTTTGATTCAAATGAACTGGTTCCGTTTCAAGTGAATTGGTTTTGGACTGGGTTGGGACTTGTGACTTTATATGATTCGGTTTTATAATAAATTCTGTTTCTATTCACTTAAACCAAGAATCTGCGATTTTAAGAGTTTCAATAAAATTTTAAGAGATTGAGATAGGTTGTCCTCCCCTAAAGTCTTGAGACTCTGATGAGAAATTTCCATTACCGAATTCTATTTTAGGATGACTGATTTTTGAATCTTTCAGAAAAGATTTTTAATTTGGCCTAGTTGCCGAATTGTTTGGAAGTTTTAAAAGGATGTTGTGGAAAAGTGGCTTGTTTTGAAAGAGAAAATTTCTTTTGAGAAAGATGGCTTATAAGCTAGAAGTGATTTGAGAAATGTGGTTTTTTTTTTAAAAGCCAAGGCTGGGAAGAATTGATTTTTTATTTCAAAGTAAAGTGATTTGAGAAAAAGTAATTTATGGCTTGAATGATGATTTTTTGAGTTTTATGATGTTGGATGGTGGAAGTGCTATTATGTTATGAGCCGGAATGGCTGTATATGATAATGAATTATGGCTGATTGTGGAATATATTGTGAGTCGGATGGCTGAGTATGAATATGGATGATTATTGAGTTGATAAAGTGATTGTTGCACTTCCAATTATCTGAGATACGAGTTTTCCTGGGTAGAAGCAGTGACTAGCCTTCACGTGCTCCAGGTTGAGACTCGATACTCTGCTGACCCTATGTCATAAGTGTGGCCGGACACTATGAAAGTTTCGAATGAGTTCGCCCCCGTGGATAAACACCAGTGTGGGTGTTGTGTGATTATGATTATAATTGTGAATAACTCGAGTTGAGGATGCACGACAGAAGGACAGTCCAATGGTTGGTTATCAGGACTTGTCGGGTTGGCTTTATAACCGATAGATGAGACTCATCAGCTACTAAGACAGGCATTCATCATATGCATCTATGTGACATTTTTTGGGTGTGCATATTATACTTAGTTTGCCTATGTGATTAATTTTGTTTAACTGTTAATTGTTCTACTTGATGTAACTGCTTGTTTGTGCTTGAGCTTTCCTACTTGTGTTTGCGACTGAAACTCTGTTGGATTGTGAGGCATTGGTTGTGGATTGAATTGTGTGGGCTTAGGGCCGTGACTGATTATGAGATGGGCCGAAGGCTGTGTTTGGTTTGTGTTTTTGGCTTAGAAAAGTATGAAAAACTAAACTGGTTCAACATAGACTTAATGAACCTACGTTTGGAACAACTTGGTCATTCATACTATCTAGGAAAGACTTTAGAAAGGCTTTCTTATTTTTTGAAGAATTAACAGTTTTCTCTTCTAGAAAGAATTTCGGAATTTTGATATTAAATCTTTGGTTTTTGAAAAGATGCATAAGGCGGTTATTAATCGCTGTAACGGTTTTATTTTCACGTATCCTATTATAGTAATTTTGCAACCCTATAGTGAGAACCCTTTCGAGGACGATGTTCTCACTCCCCTACAGGTGTTTCCTTTTCAGGATATGGACGAGGAAGTCACAAAGAGTTTATTTTATTTTTTCGTTTATACGATGTATTGTATTGTTTTAGATATTATGTTTTCCCTCGCCATTATCTTTATACATTCTGTAATAGGGATTGGAATTGTATCAGGTAATGCTTGTAAAATTATTAATATGTGTTCATACCCTGGGTCAGGCTGTCTGACCTGGGATGTTCTACTGACAAGTCGACCGACCTCTTCAGGTCAGGACAATCCGACCTCTTCTCAAAGAGCTCGGCCAAATCACCAGGAAAGCCCAAAAAGGGCCCAAATGGAGGACCACGCCCCAAATCCTAAGGCAGCCCAAGCCTACAGAGAGAAGGACGGTTCCCTTGAAGATAAGATGACCTCACTCGAAGATAAGATAAGATAAGATAAGATAAGATAACTAACTTATCTTATCTAAGAAGGTCAATCTACACCATTAAAAATACACTGGAGCACCCAGGTATAACTCATACTCTGATTCTACTAAAAACCTGCTTAATACCCTTGCTAACTTAAGCATCGGAGTCCCTTGTAGGTACCACCACCCTCCGGTGACAAAGGATCGGCAGCATAACCAGTCAAACAAGTCAGACACAACCGCTCCGGCTGCCACTCACCAGCCGGACATGTCAGCTCCGACCAGTACAGAAGATCTCATCCGAGATCGACCTACAGTTTCAGGTAAACCTCGGAACATTGGCACCGTTGCCGGGGAATCTAGAATTCATCCCACCACCATGGCGGACGACCATGACAACGACCACGACTCGGATCTAGAAGATAGAACGCCGCACAAAAATACGGACACTACACCAAAAGATATCCCGCAACCTAACGGAGATAAGAGTTCACCAAACGTGCGAGCCCTGGAGGCCCTTTAAGACCGTTTAAAACAACTTGAAAAAGAAGACCAACATCAACGAGAAGCTGGGAAAGACCTAAAAAGGGAAATAAGGCGACGCCGGGAATTAGAGGACAAACTTCTAAAACTCGAAGCCGATCTCAAGGCCAAAGCTACTCGATCCACTCATGAGGATAGCTCCCGCAAGGACCAAGATCCATTCACCAAGGAGATCATGAAGACCAAAATCCCAAAAGACTTTAAACTCCCAGATATGACTTTATACGATGGCACGGCAGATCCCAGCCATCACCTCAGTAATTTTAGGAGTCAAATGTACCTCACTGACGCCTCAGACGCAGTCTGCTGTAAAGCCTTCCCGACTACCTTAATAAAAACGGCGATTAAGTGGTTTGACAATCTACCCCCTAGGTCCATCTCAAGCTTCGACGACCTAGCCAAGAAGTTTCTAGCCAGATTCTCTATCCAGAAAGACAAAACCAAGCACACCCTAAGTCTATTAGGAATCAAACAAGGAGATCGGGAAAGTCTCCGCAGCTACATGGAAAGATTCAACAAGGCATGTCTAGACATACAAAATCTGCCCACAGAAGCGGCCATCATGGGCCTCATCAATGGCTTACGAGAAGGGCCTTTTAGCCACTCCATATCGAAAAAGCATCCCACATCTCTAAATGAGGTACAAGAACGAGTAGAGAACTTGGTGCACGAAATTGTGATCATCAACAATGGCGCCAAAGACTTGGAGCTCTCAAACGTGAATCACACTTTGTCACAATTTCGCACAACTAACCAGCAAGTGCACTAGGTCGTCCAAGTAATACCTTACGTGAGTAAGGGTCGATCCCACGGAGACTGTCGGCTTGAAGCAAGCTATGGTCATCTTGTAAATCTCAGTCAGGCAGATTCAAATGGTTATGGAGGATTGATAATTAAAGATAAATAAAACATAAAATAAAGATAGAGATAGAGATACTTATGTAATTCATTGGTAGGAATTTCAGATAAGCGTATGAAGATGCTTTGTTCCTCCTGAACCTCTGCTTTCCTATTGCCTTCTTCCAATCATTCATACTCCTTTCCATGGCAAGCTTTATGTTGGGCATCACCGTTGTCAATGGCTACATCCCGTCCTCTCAGTGAAAATGGTCCTGATGCTCTGTCACAACATCGGCTAATCAGCTGTCGGTTCTCGATCATGT
>NC_029785.2:122461234-122469256 GCF_000816755.2 Arachis ipaensis | reverse complement strand
CACGGCTAATCATCTGTCGGTTCTCGATCATTTTGGAATAGGATCCATTGATCCTTTTGCGTCTGTCACACGCCCAACACTCGCGAGTTTGAAGCTCGTCACAGTCATCCCTTTCCAGATCTTACTCAGAATACCACAGACAAGGTTTAGACGTTCTGGATCTCAGGAATGGCTGCCAATAATTCTAGCCTATACCACGAAGGTTCTAATCTTAGATTAGAAACCCAAGAGATACACATTCAAGCTTGTTTGCATGTAGAACGGAAGTGGTTGTCAGGCACGCATTCATAGGTGAGAATGGTGATGAATGTCACATAATCATCACATTCATCATGTTCTTGGGTGCGAATGAATATCTTGGAGAAGAAATACACTTGAGTTGAATAGAAAAACAATAGTACTTTGCATTAATTCATGAAGAACAGCAGAGCTCCACACCTTAATCTATGGTGTGTAGAAACTCCACCGTTGAGAATACATAAGAACAAAAGGTTCAGGCATGGCCGAATGGCCAGCCCCCATAAAGGTATAAGATAGCATAAGACTAATCAAAGATGGATTCAAATACAATAGCAAAAGGTCCTATTTATAGAGAACTGGTAGCCTAAGGTTACAGAAATAAGTAATTAATGCAGAAATCTTCTTTCGGGCCCACTTGGTGTGTGCTTGGGCTGAGCATTGAAGCTTTCATGTGTAGAGACTTTTCTTGGCATTAAACGCCAGCTTTTGTGCCAGTTTGGGCGTTTAACTCCAGCTTTTGTGCCAGTTCTGGCGTTTTGACGCCAAAATTCTTAAGCTGACTTGAAACGCCAGTTTGGGCCATCAAATCTTGGGCAAAGTATGGACTATTATATATTTCTGGAAAGTCCAGGATGTCTACTTTCCAACGCAATTGAGAGCGTGCCAATTGGGCTTCTGTAGCTCCAGAAAATCCACTTCGAGTGCAGGGAGGTCAGAATCCAACAGCATCTGCAGTCCTTTTTCAGCCTCTGAATAAGATTTTTGCTCAGGTCCCTCAATTTCAGCCAGAAAATACCTGAAATCACAAAAAAACACACAAACTCATAGTAAAGTCCAGAAATGTGATTTTTATTTAAAAACTAATAAAAATATAATAAAAACTAATTAAAATATACTAAAAAGATACTAAAAATGCCAAAAAGCGTATAAATTATCCGCTCATCACAACACCAAACTTAAATTGTTGCTTGTCCCCAAGCAACTGAAAATTAAATAGGATAAAAAGAGTAGAATATACAATGAATTCCAAAAATATCTATGAAGATCAGTCTTAATTAGATGAGCGGGGCTTTTCGCTTTTTGCTTCTGAACAGTTTTGGCATCTCACTTTATCCTTTTGAAGTTCAGAATGATTGCCATCTATAGGAACTCAGAATTCAGATAGTGTTATTGATTCTCCTAGTTAAGTATGTTGATTCTTGAACACAACTACTTTATGAGTCTTGGCCGTGACCCTAAACATTTTGTTTTCCAGTATTACCACCGGATACATAAATGCCACAGACACATAACTGGGTGAACCTTTTCAGATTGTGACTCAGCTTTGCTAGAGTCCCCAATTAGAGGTGTCCAGAGCTCTTAAGCACACTCTTTTTGCTTTTGGACCACGACTTTAACCGCTCAGTCTCAAGTTTTCACTTGACACCTTCACGCCACAAGCACATGGTTAGGGACAGCTTGGTTTAGACGCTTAGGCCAGGATTCTATTCCTGTGGGCCCTCCTATCCACTGATGCTCAAAGCCTTGGATCCTTTTTATTTTACCCTTGCCTTTTGGTTTAAAGGGCTATTGGCCTTTTCTGCTTGCTTTTCTTTTTTTCTTTCTTATCTTTTTTTTTTCTTTTTTCGCCATTTTTTTTCTTTTTTTTTCCTTCTGCAAGCTTTCTATTCATTGCTTTTTCTTGCTTCAAGAATCAATTTTATAATTTTTTAGATTATCAAATAACATTTCTCCTTTTTCTATCATTCTTTCAAGAGCCAACAATTTTAACATTCATGAACAACAAATTCAAAAATATGCACTGTTCACGCATTCATTCAGAAAGACAAAAGTATTACCACCACATCAAAATAACTAAACTGTTTTAAAATTCGAAATTCATGCACTTCTTTTTCTTTTTCAATTAAAAACATTTTTCATTTAAGAAAGGTGATGGATTCATTTTCATTGCTTTAAGGCATAGACACTTAGACACTAGTGATCATGTAATAAAGACACAAACATAAATAAACATAAAGCATAAAAATTCGAAAAATAGAAAATAAAGAACAAGGAGATTAAAGAATGGGTCCACCTTAGTGATGGCGACTTGTTCTTCCTCTTGAAGATCTAATGGAGTGCTTGAGCTCCTCAATGTCTCTTCCTTGAGGATGGAATGCTCTTGGTGCTCCACCCTTAGTTGTCCCATGTTGGAACTTAATTCTCCTAGGGAGGTGTTGATTTGCTCCCCATAGTTTTGTGGAGGAAAATACATCCCTTGAGGCATCTCAGGGATTTCATGATGAGGAATTTCCTCATGCTCTTGTCCATGAGTGGGATCTCTTATTTGCTCCATCCTTTTCTTAGTGATGGGCTTATCCTCATCAATGAGAATGTCTCCCTCTATGTCAATTTCAGCTGAATTGCAGAGGTGACAAATGAGATGAGGGAAGGCTAACCTTGCCAAAGTAGAGGGCTTGTCTGCCACTTTGTAGAGTTCTTGGGAGATAATCTCATGAACTTCTACTTCCTCTCCAATCATGATGCTATGGATTATGATGGCCCGGTCTATAGTAACTTCAGACCGGTTGCTAGTGGGAATGACTGAGCGTTGGATGAACTCCAACCATCCCCTAGCCACGGGCTTGAGGTCATGCCTTCTTAGTTGAACCGGCTTCCCTCTTGAATCCCTCTTCCATTGAGCACCCTCTTCATAGATGTCTATGAGGACTTGGTCCAATCTTTGATCAAAGTTAACCCTTCTAGTGTAGGGGTGTGCATCTCCTTGCATCATGGGCAAGTTGAATGCCAACCTTACATTCTCCAGACTAAAATCTAAGCATTTCTCCCGAACCATTGTAAGCCAATTCTTAGGGTCTGAGTTCACACTTTGATCATGGTTCTTGGTGATCCATGCATTGGCATAGAACTCTTGAACTATTAAGATTCTGACTTGTTGAATGGGGTTGGTGAGAACTTCCCAACCTCTTCTTCGAATCTCATGTCGGATCTTCGGATATTCACCCTTTTTGAGTTTGAAAGGGACCTCGGGGATCACTTTCTTCTTGGTCACAACTTCATAGAAATGGTCTTGATGCACCTTTGAGATGAATCTCTCCATCTCCCATGACTCGGAGGTGGAAGCTTTTGCCTTCCCTTTCCTCTTTCTAGAGGTTTCTCCGGCCTTTGGTGCCATAAATGGTTAAGGAAAAACAAAAAGCAATGCTTTTACCACACCAAACTTAGAAGATTTGCTCGTCCTCAAGCAAAAGAAGAAAGA
The DNA here is from genome assembly GCF_000816755.2 of Arachis ipaensis. NCBI lineage: Eukaryota > Viridiplantae > Streptophyta > Magnoliopsida > Fabales > Fabaceae > Arachis > Arachis ipaensis. Next base: position 122,465,757 of record NC_029785.2, on the reverse strand, counting down.
AGAGAGTAGAAGAAGAAGAATTGGAGGAGATGGAGGTGGGTTGGTGTTTCGGCCAAGGGGGAGAAGTAGTGTGTATGTTGTGTGAAAATGAAGGAGTGAAGATGCATTTATATAGGAGTGCAGAGGGGGGTATGGTTCGGCCATTATGGGTGGGTTTGGGTGGGAAAGTGGTTTGAATTTGAATGGTGAGGTAGGTGGGGTTTTATGAAGGATGGATGTGAGTGGTGAAGAGAATGGTGGGATTTGATAGGTGAGGGGTTTTTGGGGAAGAGGTATTGAGGTGATTGGTGAATGGGTAAAGAAGAGAAAGAGAGGTGGGGTAGGTGGGAATCCTGTGGGGTCCACAGATCTTGAGGTGTCAAGGATATATCATCCCTGCACCAAGTGGCGTGCAAAAATGCCCCTTTCTACCAATCCTGGCGTTAAACGCCAGGTTGCTTCCCATTTCTGGCGTTTAACGCCAGCTTCTTGCCCTTTTCTGGCGTTAAACGCTTGTCTGGTGCCCATTTCTGGCGTTAAACGCCCAGAATGGTGCCAGACTGGGCGTTTAACGCCCATTTTGCTGCCCTTACTGGCGTTTAAACGCTAGTAGCCTTCTCCTCCAGGGTGTTCTGTTTTTAATAATGTTTTTCATTCTGTTTTTGCTTTTTCAGTTGTTTTTGTGACTTCATGTGTGAGCCTCAGATTCCCATGGTTTTTCATCAGGGAATTCCATGGAGGCCAGTGGACGTCCATTGAGGTCTTCCTCAGTGGAGATCACTGCCTCTTCCTCCTCTCCATGTTCGGCCATATGAGACGTGTTTATGGCCTTGCACTCTCTCTTTGGATTCTCTTCTGTATTGATTGGGAGAATACTAGGAGGGAGTTCAGTAATTTTCTTACTCAGCTGACCCACTTGTGCCTCCAAATTTCTAATGGAGGACCTTGTTTCAGTCATGAAACTTTGAGTGGTTTTAATTAGATCAGAGACTATGGTTGCTAAGTTAGAGTGGCTCTGCTTAGAATCCTCTGTCTATTGCTGAGAAGATGATGGAAAAGACTTGCTATTGCTAAACCTGTTTCTTCCACCATTACTGTTGTTGAAACCTTATTGAGGTCTCTGTTGATCCTTCCATGAGAGATTTGGATGATTTCTCCATGAAGGATTATAGGTGTTTCCATAGGGTTCTCCTATGTAATTCACCTCTTCCATTACTGGGTTCTTAGGATCATAAGTTTCTTCTTCAGATGAAGCTTCTTTGGTACTGCCTGTTGCTGCTTGCATTCCAGACAGACTGTGAGAAATCATATTGACTTGTTGAGTCAATATTTTATTCTGAGCCAATATGGCATTCAGAGTATCAATCTCAAGAACTCCTTTCTTCTGATTTGTCCCATTATTCACAGGATTCCTTTCAGAAGTGTACATAAATTGGTTATTTGCAACTATTTCAATGAGTTCCTGAGCTTCTGCAGGCGTCTTCTTCAGATGAAGAGATCCTCCAGCAGAGCTGTCCAATGACATCTTGGACAGTTCAGATAGACCATCATAGAAAATACCTATGATGCTCCATTCTGAAAGCATGTCAGAAGGACACCTTCTGATCAATTGCTTGTATCTTTCCCAGGCTTCATAGAGGGATTCACCTTCCTTCTGTCTGAAAGTTTGGACTTCCACCCTAAGCTTGCTCAATTTTTGAGGTGGAAAGAACTTTGCCAAGAAGGCATTGACTAGCTTTTCCCAAGAGTTCAGGCTTTCTTTAGGTTGTGAATCCAACCATGTTCTAGCTCTGTCTCTTACAGCAAAGGGAAAAAGTATAAGCTTGTAGACCTCGGGATCAACCCCATTGGTCTTGACAGCGTCACATATTTACAAGAATTCAGCTAAGAACTGATAAGGATCTTCTAATGGAAGTCCATGAAACTTGAATTCTGTTGCATTAGAGAAACTAATTGAGGCTTAAGCTCAAAGTTGTTTGCTCCAATGGCAGGGATTGAGATGATTCTCCCATAGAAGTCGGGAGTAGGTGCAGTAAAGTCACCAAGCACCTTCCTTGCATTGTTGGCATTGTTGTTTTCGGCTGCCATGGCTCTTTTTGTTTGAAAAGTTCTGTTAGGTCCTCTATAGAGAGTTGTACTTTAGCTTCTCTTAGCTTTCTCTTCAAGGTCCTTTCAGGTTCAGGATCAGCTTCAACAAGAATGCCTTTGTCCTTGCTCCTGCTTATATGAAAAGAGAGGAAAAGAAGAATAGAAGGAGGAGGTAGAGAAGAGAGAATTCGAACTTATCAAGGGAGATAGAGTTCGAATTGCATATTGAGGAGGAGTGTTAGTCCTTAAATAGAAGGGTGTGAGAAGAGGGAAAGAATTTTCGAAATTAAAGTAAAAGATTTTGAAATAATTAAAAGAAATTTTGAAAATTTGGTAATTGATTTTCGAAAACTAAGATTGGGAAAGAAATCAAGTGATTTTTGAAAAAGATTTTGAAATTAGAAATAAAAAAGATATGATTGAAACTTAATTTTGAAAAAGATGTGATTGAAAAGATATGATTGAGAAGATATGATTGAGAATCAAATTTAAAAGAAGAAAGTTTTAAAATTAAAGTTGATTACTTGACTAACAAGAAATTTAAAAGATATGATTCTAGAATTTAAAATTTGATCCTTTCTTAATAGGCAAGTAACAACTTGAAAATTTTGAATTAAATCACTAATTGTAACAAGAATTTTCGAAAATAATAATAATTAAAAAAAATGGAAAGAAATTGATTTTGAAAAGATATGATTGAAAAGATATGATTTGAAAAAAAATTTGATTTTGAAAAATTATGAAAATTTGAAAAAGATTTGAATTAAAAACAAAATCTTCCCTCTAGTGTCATTCTGGCGTTAAACGCCCAGAATGGTATCCATTCTGGCATTTAACGCCCAAAATCCTACCTTTTTGGGTGTTTAACGTGCAGCCAGGTACCCTGGCTGGCGTTTAAACGCCAATTTTCCTTCTTCACTGGGCGTTTTGAACGCCCAGCTTTTTCTGTGTAATTCCTCTGCTGAATGTTCTGAATCTTCAATTCTCTGTGTTATTGACTTGAAAAGACACAATTTAAAAAAAATTGAATTTTTAAATGATGAGAAACAATAATAAAAAGAATGCAACTAAGATCAAATAAACAATGCATGCAAGACACCAAACTTAGAAGTTTGTATACTAAGGACTATAATAATTTGAAAATGCATATAAGAAACAACAAAAGACACAAAATAAGAGAAATTAAAGATCAGAGCACTGAAATCATCAAGAACAACTTGAAGATCAATGAAGAACATAATGCATATATGCAAGAAGAATAAAAACATGCAATTGACACCAAACTTAAAAATTGATACTAGACTCAAACAAGAAACATAAAATATTTTTTATTTTTATGATTTTATAAAAAAAATTTTGTGATTTTTCGAAAATTGAGTGGAGAAGAGAGGGATTCAAAATTTTTAATAAGAGTTCCAGGAATCATTGCAATGCTAGTCTAAGACTCCGGTCCAGAAATTAGACATGGCTTACTAGCCAGCCAAGCTTTCAAAGAAAGCTTCGGTCCAAAACACTAGACATGGCCAATGGCCAGCCAAGCTTTAGCAGATCATTGCTCACAACAGCAAAATTGATAGAAATCAACAAGCTCTTGTGATGATAAGTTGAAACCTCGGTCCAATAAGATTAAACATGGCTTCACAGCCAGCCAGACTTCAACAGATCATCATGAAACTCTAGAATTCATTCTTAAAAACTCTGAAGAACAAAATAAAAAAAATTTTGTATTTTAAAAATTTTTTTCGAAAATAAAAAGTAAAATTACCTAATCTAAGCAACAAGATGAACCGTCAGTTGTCCAAACTCGAACAATCCCCGGCAACGGCGCCAAAAACTTGGTGCACGAAATTGTGATCATCAACAATGGCGCCAAAGACTTGGAGCTCTCAAACGTGAATCACACTTTGTCACAATTCCGCACAACTAACCAGCAAGTGCACTGGGTCGTCCAAGTAATACCTTACGTGAGTAAGGGTCGATCCCACGGAGACTGTCGGCTTGAAGCAAGCTATGGTCATCTTGTAAATCTCAGTCAGGAAGATTCAAATGGTTATGGAGGATTGTTAATTAAAGATAAATAAAACATAAAATAAAGATAGAGATAGAGATACTTATGTAATTCATTGGTAGGAATTTCAGATAAGCGTATGAAGATGCTTTGTTCCTCCTGAACCTCTGCTTTCCTATTGCCTTCTTCCAATCATTCATACTCCTTTCAATGGCAAGCTTTATGTTGGGCATCACCATTGTCAATGGCTACTTCCCGTCCTCTCAGTGAAAATGTTCTACGCACGCTGTTACCGCACGGCTAATCATCTGTCGGTTCTCGATCATGTTGGAATAGGATCCATTGATCCTTTTGCGTCTGTCACACGCCCAACACTCACGAGTTTGAAGCTCGTCATAGTCATCCCTTCCCAGATCCTACTCAGAATACCACAGACAAGGTTTAGACA
>NC_029785.2:122454920-122460843 GCF_000816755.2 Arachis ipaensis | reverse complement strand
TTCATAGGTGAGAATGGTGATGAGTGTCACATAATCATCACATTCATCATGTTCTTGGGTGCGAATGAATATCTTGGAGAAGAAATACACTTGAGTTGAATAGAAAAACAATAGTACTTTGCATTAATTCATGAAGAACAGCAGAGCTCCACACCTTAATCTATGGTGTGTAGAAACTCCACCGTTGAGAATACATAAGAACAAAAGGTTCAGGCATGGCCGAATGGCCAGCCCCCATAAAGGTCTAAGATAGCATAAGACTAATCAAAGATGGATTCAAATACAATAGCAAAAGGTCCTATTTATAGAGAACTGGTAGCCTAAGGTTACAGAAATAAGTAATTAATGCAGAAATCTTCTTCCGGGCCCACTTGGTGTGTGCTTGGGCTGAGCATTAAAGCTTTCACATGTAGAGACTTTTCTTAGAGTTAAACGCCAGCTTTTATGCCAGTTTGGGCGTTTAACTTCAGCTTTTATGCCAGTTCTGTCGTTTTGACGCCAGAATTTCTATGCTGACTTGGAACGCCGATTTGGGCCATCAAATCTTAGGCAAAGTATAAACTATTATATATGGCTGGAAAGCCCAGGATGTCTACTTTCCAACGTAATTGAGAGCGCGCCAATTGGGCTTCTGTAGCTCCATAAATCCACTTCGAGTGCAGGGAGGTCAGAATCCAACAGCATCTGCAGTCCTTTTTCAGCCTCTGAATCAGATTTTTGCTCAGGTCCCTCATTTCAGCCAGAAAATACCTGAAATCACAGAAAAACACACAAACTCATAGTAAAGTCCAGAAATGTGATTTTTATTTAAAAACTAATAAAAATATAATAAAAACTAATTAAAATATACTAAAAAGATACTAAAAACAATGCCAAAAAGCGTATAAATTATCCACTCATCAATAGGAATGGAAATTGTGATGATGATTGATTGGTTGTTGAAATTGTGGCATGATTATGTGGATATTGGTTTTTGGAGGCTTGATGAGATGTTGTATGCAAGATATGTATGCCTTGGTGTGTATGTTTGATGGTTAGTGAAATGAAGTTATTTTTGGTATTATGTTGATAGTGGAATTGATGATGAATTTGTCATAAGAGATTGATAAAGTGTTTTGTATATTGTGGAAATTCAAGATATTGAATGTGGTTGAAATTTGAATGTTGAATGTGTGTTGAGATTGAATTATTAAGTTGTGATTGATGAAGGATGAGGATTTGGTAGGTTGTGGATTGGATTGGGAAGTTGGAATATGATTGATATTGGAATGGTTGAGTTTTGGTTGATTTTGAATGAGATTTAGAAGTGTATGTTTTGAAACTTGGGAGTTTATAAGTTTTGGTAAAAATAGAACTTTGATGAACTTCAACGGATCATATCTTGAGCTATTATTTTCGGAATTTGATGATTTTTATATTAATTGAAAGATAATTTTATAAGCTTTAAAATGGTTTAAATTTGGGTGAAATCTGAATTTTGTGGAAAGAGATATGATCGTTGGAAGTTTGAGTCAAAGTTCTGAATTTTGCAAATTCTACAGAATTTGTGAGTTCTGGGTTGCGTGCGCACGCACAGCCCTGTGCGCGCGCACAACCTATGGAATCTTGAGGCCTGTGCACATGCACAGCACCGTGCGTACGCACAAGTGGAAATGAGGCTGCTGCTGGGAGCGCCAGCACACTCTGTGCGCGTACATGGCCAAGGGAGTTTTGCGAGCTGTGCGTACGCACAGCCCTGTGCGTACGCACACGTTGGGATTGGCACGCTAGTGGTAGCGCTAGCACACGTTGTGCGCACGCCCCACCATGAAGATTTTGCTTTCTGTGCGTACGCACAGACCTATGCGTACGCACACTTTTAAAAATACTTCTGGGCGTGCGCACGCACACCACTGTGCGTATGCACGCGTCCCAGTTCTTTTCTAAAGCTTTTATTTTCAAGTCTTTCACATTCCCAACAAGCTTGTAACCTTTCGAGGTGTTATTTCACACTTATAAACCCCCAATCTCATCCCTTAGATCTTGAATTGATATGGAATGCCTAGTGATTGAGAGGAAGCTAGGGAAGAGGGTAACTTGTGGATGAAGAAAGGGGATACAGTGAGAAGTCATGATTGATGATGAGGTTATGAGTTGTTGAGGAGGATGGTGGAATGTCTGAGTATATGGAACGAGCCAAAGGATTGTGTATAAGATATGAGCCGAATGGCAGTGTATGTGATATGAGCCGAATGGCTGTGTGTGATATGAGCCGAATGGCTATGTGTGATTATGGTTTATGGCTGATTATGAATTGTGATTTTAAGCCGAATCGCTGTGATAAATTGCAAATTATGGCTAGAAATGAAAATGTGAATGTGAATGATTATTGTATCTTGAGTTCTCTTTCTCGAAAGTGCGACCCCAAAAAGATGGTGGAAGGTGAGGATCCCCTTTCTTTATTCCTCCTGGTATTGTAAAATCGCCTCCAGTAAGATGGTGAGAGGTCAGGATCCCCTCCTTGGTTCCTTCTGGGTATATGAGAACTTACCTCCTGGGTAAATGCAAGGGTTGTGGTTTCGCCCTACTTGCTCCAGGTTGGTTAGTATAGAGGCTCCCTAGTGGACGCAAGGGTTGTGGTTCCGTCCCACTTGCCCCGGGTTATGATGAGTGATGATATGGTTATAAGAAATGATTATGGAATGTGTATGGATGGAGGTGAAATGATTATCTGAGATACGAGTTTCCCTGGGTGAAAGCAGTGACTAGCCACCACGTACTCCAGGTGGAGACTCGATATTCTGCTGACCCTATGTCGTAAGTGTGGCCGGACACTGTGAAAGGTCCGGATGAGCTCGCCCCCGTGATAAACACCAAGAGTGGGTGTTGTATTATGATTATGATTATAAATATGAATATGTTATGATTGAGTATTACTCGAGTTGTGGATGCACGACAGAGGGACCGTCCAATGGTTAGCTACCAGGACTTGTCGGGTTGGCTCTATAACCGACAGATGAGACTCATCAGCCACTAAGATAGGCATGCATCATATGCATCTAAAGGTCTTGTTTGGATTGCCTAAGTGATTGCATAATTAAATGCTACTTGATTATCTGCTATATTTGGATCTAGTGCGCAGAAATCGTGACGGTTTATTCCTTGGTAACGACGCTGAAAACTTAATACGCACGATCATAATCTTAGTTCTTTGTCACAACTTCGCACAACTAACCAGCAAGTGCACTGGGTCGTCCTAGTAATAAACCTTACGTGAGTAAGGGTCGATCCTACGGAGATTGTCGGCTTGAAGCAAGCTATGGTCACCTTGTAAATCTCAGTCAGGCAGATTCATATGGTTATGGATAATTGATAATTAAAATATAATTAAAATATAAAATAGGATAGAGACACTTATGCAATTCATTGGTGAGAATTTCAGATAAGCGTATGGAGATGCTTTTGTTCCTTCTGAATCTCTGCTTTCCTACTGCATTCATCCAATCCTTCATACTCTTTTCCATGGCAAGCTTATGTTGGGCATCACCATTGTCAATGGCTACATCCCGTCCTCTCAGTGAAAATGGTCCAAAATGCGCTGTCACCGCACGGCTAATCATCTGTTGGTTCTCGATCATACTGGAATAGGATTCAGTAATCCTTTTTTGTCTGTCACTACGCCCAGCACTCACGAGTTTGAAGCTCGTCACAGCCATCCCTTCCCAGATCCTACTCAGAATACCACAGACAAGGTTTAGACTTTCCGGATCTCAAGAATGGCCGCCAATAATTCTAGCCTATACCACGAAGACTCTGATCTCATGGAATGGAAGGCTCGGTTGTCAGGCGAGGCAACCATGCGTCATGAACCAGGAGGCTAAGAGATACGCACTCAAGTTATTACAAATAGAACGGAAGTGGTTGTCAGGCACGCGTTCATAAGTGAGAATGGTGATGAGCGTCACATAATCATCACATTCATCATGTTCTTGTGTACAAATGAATATCTTAGAGAATAAATAGGCTTGAATTGAATAGAAAAATAATAGTACTTTGCATTAATTCATGAGGGACAGAAAACATGATCAAAAGATCTAAAATTGATCAAAAGATAAAAGATGTCTAACACAATAGTAAAAAGTTCTATTTATACTAAACTAGTTACTAGGGTTTACAGAAATAAGTAAATGATGCAGAAATCCACTTCCGGGGCCCGCTTGGTGTGTGCTTGGGCTGAGCATTGAGCTTTACACGTGTAGAGGTCTTCCTTGGAGTTAAATGCCAGTTTGTAACCTGTTTCTGGCATTTAACTCTGCTTTGCAACCTGTTTCTGGCGTTTAACTCCAGAATAGGGCAGAAAGCTGGTGTTGAACGCCAGTTTGCATCATTTAAACTCGGGCAAAGAATAGACTATTATATATTGCTAGAAAGCCCTGGATGTCTAATTTCCAACGCAATTGAGAGCGCACCAATTGGACTCCTGTAGCTCCAGAAAATCCACTTTGAGTGCAGGGAGGTCAGAATCCAACAGCATCTGCAGTCCTTCTTCAGCCTCTGAATCTGATTTTTGCTCAAGTCCCTCAATTTCAGCCAGAAAATACCTGAAATCATAGAAAAACACACAAACTCATAGTAAAGTCCAGAAATGTGATTTTTATTTAAAAACTAATAAAAATATATTGAAAACTAATCAAATCATACTAAAAACTATGTAAAAATAATGCCAAAAAGCGTATAAATTATCCGCTCATCACAACACCAAACTTAAATTGTTGCTTGTCCCCAAGAAACTGAAAATCAAATAGGATAAAAAGAAGAGAATGTACTATAAATTCTAAAATATCAATGAAACTTATCTCCAATTAGATGAGCGGGACTAGTAGCTTTTTGCCTCTGAATAGTTTTGGCATCTCACTTTATCCATTGAAGTTCAGAATGATTGGTATCTATAGGAACTCAGAATTTAGATAGTGTTATTGATTCTCCTTGTTCAATATGTTGATTCTTGAACACAGCTACTTTGTGAGTCTTGGTCGTGGCCCTAAGCACTTTGTTTTCCAGTATTACCACCGGATACATAAATGCCACAAACACATAACTGGGTGAACCTTTTCAGATTGTGACTCAGCTTTGCTAGAGTCTCCAATTAGAGGTGTCCAGGGTTCTTAAGCACACTCTTCTTTTTGCTTTGGACCTCGACTTTAACCGCTCAGTCTCAAGTTTTCACTTGACACCTTCACGCCATAAGCACATGGTTGGGGACAACTTGGTTTAGCCGCTTAGGCCAGGATTTTATTCCTTTAGGCCCTCCTATCCACTGATGCTCAAAGCCTTGGATCCTTTCTACTACCCTTGCCTTTTGGTTTTAAGGGCTATTGGCTTTTTGCTCTTGCCTTTTGGTTTAAAGAGCTTTTGGCTTTTTCTGCTTGCTTTTTCTTTCTCTTTCTCTTTTTTTTCGCCATTTTTTTCTTTTCTCTTTTTTTTTCGCAAGCTTTTCTCTATTCACTGCTTTTTCTTGCTTCAAGAATCATTTTTATGATTTTTCAGATCATCAAATAATATTTCTCCCTTTTCATCATTCTTTCAAGAGCCAACATATTTAACATTCATAAACAACAATATCAAAAGACATATGTATTGTTCAAGCATTCATAGTGAGGGTGATGGATTCGAAATTCATGTACTTCTTGTTCTTTTGTAATTAAAACATTTTTCATTTAAGAGAGGTGATAGATTCATAGGACATTCATAGCTTTAAGACATAGACACTAGTGATCATGTAATAAGACACAAACATAACTAAACATAAAGCATAGTAAATGAAAAACAGAGAAATAAGAACAAGGAGATTAAGGAACGGGTCCACCTTAGTGAGGGTGGCATCTTCCTCTTCTTGAAGAACCAATGGTGCTCTTGAGCTCCTCTATGTCTCTTCCTTGTCTTT
>NC_029785.2:122452276-122454607 GCF_000816755.2 Arachis ipaensis | reverse complement strand
CTTCTCAATTGAACCGGCTTGCCTCTTGAGTCAACTTTCCATTGAGCTCCTTCCACACATATGTCCATGAGGACTTGGTCCAACTTTTGATCAAAGTTGACCCTTCTAGTGTAGGGGCGTGCGTTTTCTTCCATCATTGGCAAGTTGAACGCTAGCCTTAAATTTTCCGGACTGAAATCTAAGTATTACCCCCGAACCATGGTAAGCCAATGCTTTGGATTCGGGTTCACACTTTGATCATGGTTCCTAGTGATCCATGCGTTTGCATAGAACTCTTGAACCATTAAGATCCCGACTTGTTGAATGGGGTTGGTGAGAACTTCCCAACCTCTTCTTCGGATCTCATGTCGGATCTCCGGATACTCATTCTTTTTGAGTTTGAAAGGAACCTCAGGGGTCACTTTTTTCTTGGCCACAACTTCATAGAAGTGGTCTTGATGGACCTTTGAGATGAATCTCTCCATCTCCCATGACTCAAAGGTGGAAGCAATTGCCTTCCCTTTCATCTTTCTTGAGGTTTCTCTGGCCTTAGGTGCCATTAATGGTTATGGAAAAACAAAAAGCAATGCTTTTACCACACCAAACTTAAAATGTTTGCTCATCCCCGAGCAAAAGAAGAAAGAAAAAAGGAGAAGAAGAAGAAGAAAAATAGAGGAGAGGGAGAGAGGGGTGTATTCGGCCAAGGGGAAGAAGAGAGGGTTGTGTTGTGTGAAAATGAAGAGGGAAAGTGTGGTTTATATAGGAGTGGGGGAAGGTTTAGGGTTCGACCATTAGGGTTGGGTTTGGGAGGGAAAAGAGTTTAAATTTTGTAGGTATGTGGGGTTTATGGGGAAGAGAGGATGGATATGAGTGGTGAAGAGGTGATGGGGAAGAGTAATTGAGGTGATTGGTGAAGGGTATTTAGGGAAGAGAGTTATGAAAAGGTGTGAAGAGATAAGAAGAGGTAGGGTATGTGGGGATCCTATGGGGTCCACAGATTCTGAGGGGATCCTGTGGGGTCCACAGATCCTGAGGGGATCCTGTGGGGTCAAGGACTTAACATCCTTGCTCCAATTAGGCGTGTAAAACGCCCTTAGCATGCATGTCTGGCGTTAAACGCCAGCTTGCTGCTTGTTTTTGGCGTTAAACGCCCAAATGTAGCCTGTTTCTGGCGTTTAACGCCACTTCCATGCTCTGTTCTGGCATTAAACGCCAGTCTGGTGCTTGTTTCTGGCGTAACGCCAACTTGATGCTTCTTTCTGGCGTTAAACGCCAGTTTGATGCTTCTTACTGGCGTTAAACGCCAGTTTGATGCTTCTTACTGGCGTTTAAACACCAATAAGTTCTTCCTCCAGGGTGAGCTATTTTTAAAGCTATTTTTCATTCTGTTTTTGATTTTTCAGTAGTTTTTGTGACTCCACATGATCATCAACCTAAAAAAAACATAAAATAGCAATAGAAATAAAATAGATATAATTAAATAACATTGGGTTGCCTCCCAATAAGTGCTTCTTTAATGTCAATAGCTTGACAGTGAGCTCTCATGGAGCCTCACAAATGTTCAGAGCATTGTTGGGACCTCCCAACACCAAACTTAGAGTTTGAATGTGGGGGTTCAACACCAAACTTAGAATTTGACTGTGGGGGCTTTGGTTGACTCTGCAGCGAGAGAAGCTTTTCATGCTTCCTCTCCATGGTTACAGAAGGAGATCCTTGAGCTTTAAACACAAGGTTGTCTTCATTCAGTTGAAGGACCAATTCTCCTTTGTCCACATCAATCACAACTCTTGCTGTGGCTAGGAAAGGTCTTCCAAGGATGATGGATTCATCCTCATCCTTCCCAGTGTCTAGGATTATGAAATCAGCAGGGATGTAAAGGCCTTCAACCTTTACTAGCACGTCCTCTACCTATTTTCTTGAGTTGTCTGCCATCTCTAAGGAGATTCTGGCAGCTTGCACCTCAAAGATCCCAAGTTTCTCCATTACAGAGAGTGGCATTAAGTTTATTCCTGACCCCAGGTCACACAGAGCCTTCTCAAAGGTCATGGTGCCTATGTTACAGAGAATTAGGAATTTACCAGGATCCTGTTTCTTTTGAGGTAATTTCTGCCTATCCAATGCATTTAGTTCATTGGTGAGCAAGGGAGGTTCATCTTCCCAAGTCTCATTACCAAATAATTTGGCATTCAGCTTCAAGATTGCACCAAGGTACTTAGCAACTTGCTCTTCAGTAATGTCTTCATTCTCTTCAGAGAATGAATACTCATCAGAGCTCATGAAGGGCAGAAGGAGGTTCAATGGAATCTCTATGGTCTCTAGTTGAGCCTCAGATTCCTTTGGTTCCTCAAAGGA
>NC_029785.2:122438722-122451989 GCF_000816755.2 Arachis ipaensis | reverse complement strand
CATGAGAAATTTGGATGATTTCTCCATGAGGGATTATAGGTGTTTCCATAGGGTTCACCCATGTAATTCACCTCTTCTATTACAGGGTTCTCAGGATCATAAGCTTCTTCTTCAGAAGATGCCTCTTGAGTACTGTTGGATGCAGCTTGCAATCCATTCAGACTCTGAGAAATCATATTGACTTGCTGAGTCAATATTTTGTTCTGAGCCAATATGGCATTAAGAGCATCAATTTCAAGAACTCCCTTCCTCTGAGGCATCCCATTACTCACAGGATTCCTTTCAGAAGTGTACATGAACTGGTTATTTACAACCATGTCAATGAGTTCTTGAGCTTCTGCAGGCGTTTTCTTTAGGTGAATGGATCCACCTGCAGAATGGTCCAATGACATCTTAGATAATTCAAACAGACCATCATAGAATATATCCAGGATGGTCCATTCTGAAAGCATGTCAGAAGGACACTTTTTGGTCAGTTGCTTATATCTCTCCCAAGCTTCATAGATGGATTCACCTTCTTTCTGTTTGAAGGTTTGAACATCTACTCTAAGCTTGCTAAGCTTTTGAGGAGGAAAGAACTTGGCTAAGAAAGCCATGACCAGCTTATCCCAAAAGTTTAGGCTATCTTTAGGTTGAGAGTCCAACCATATTCTAGCTTTGTCTCTTACAGCAAACGGGAAAAGCATAAGCCTGTAGACCTCGGGATCAACTCGATTGGTCTTAATAGTATCACAGATCTACAAGAATTCAGTTAAGAACTGAAAAGGATCTTCTGATGGAAGTCCATGAAACTTGTAGTTCTGTTGCATCAGAGAAACTAATTGAGGCTTTAGCTCAAAATTGTTTGCTCCAATGGCAGGGATTGAGATGCTTCTTCCATGTAAATTGGAATTTGGTGCAGTAAAGTCACCAAGCATCTTCCTTGCATTGTTATTATTTTCGGCCATGTCTCCTTCTTTTTCGAAAATTTCTGTCAGATTTTCTCTAGAGAGTTGTGCTTTAGCTTCCCTTAGCTTCCTCTTCAGAGTCCTTTCAAGTTCTGGATCAGCTTCAACAAGAATGTTCTTGTCCTTGCTCCTGCTCATATGAAAAAGAAGGGAACAGAAAATAATAGGGATCCTCTTTGCCACAGTAGAGAGGTTCCTTTATGTGAGTAGAAGAGAAGAAAAAAAATTCGAACACAGAAAGGGGGAGAGGGTTCGAATTTTTAAGAAGAAAAGAAGTGTTAGTAGATAGATAAAATAATTAGAAAGAGATGAGGGGGAGAGAATTTCGAAAATTAGAAGAAGAAAAAAAAAGAAAAATATTTTTGTTTTTATTTTATTTATTAATTAGTATTCGAAAAAGTTAGAAGAAACAATTAATTAATTAAAAAGATTTTTGAAAAAGAGGGAGGTGATTTTCGAAAATTAGGAGAGAGAAAAGTAGTTAGGTGGTTTTAAAAAAGATATGATTGAAATAGTAAACTTTTAAAATCAAATAAAAAGTTAAGTGGTTAATTAAAAAAGATTTGAAAATCAAATTTGAAAGAGTGAGAAGTTATGAAAGATTTTGAAATTGATTTTGAAAAAGATATGATTGGAATTGAAAAAGATATGATTGAAATTTAATTTGAAAAAGATTTAAAAAGCAAATTAAAAAGATTTAATTTTTGAAAATTAAATTTGATTACTTGACTAACAAGAAACTAAAAGATAGGATTTTAAAATTTAAAGAATGAACTTTTCTTAATAGGCAAGTAACAACTTGAAATTTTTGAATCAAAATATTAAAAGTTAGTAAAGATTTTGAAATTATGAAACAAAATAAGAAAAAGATTTTTGAAAATCAATTTGAAATTTTCGAAAATTATGAAAGAAAAAATGAAAAAAATTTGATTTTTGAAAAAGATTTGAAAAAGATATAATTTTTAAATTGAAAATTTGATTTGACTCATAAGAAACAACTAAATTTTAAAACATTTAGAAAAAGTCAATTCAAATTTTCGAAAATTTATGAGAGAAAAAGGGAAAGATATTTTTTATTTTTGAATTTTTAATGGAGAAAGAGAGAAACAACCAAAAGACTCAAGACATGAAAATTATGAATCAAAACACATAATGCATGCAAGAACACTTTGAATGTCAAGATGAACACCAAGAACACTTTGAATGTCAAGATGAACATCAAGAACTTATTTTTGAAAATTTTTAAGAAAAGAAACACATGCAAGACACCAAACTTAAAAATTTTTTTATTTTTAGACACTAATAATTCAAAAATGCATATGAAAAACAAGATACAACACATAACAAGAAAATATGAAGATCAAACAAGAGGATTCATCAAGAACAACTTGAGGATCATGAAGAATGCAATGCATGAATTTTCGAAAAATGCAAGAAAGAGATAAACATGCAATTGACACCAAACTTATAAATTAACAATAGACTCAAACAAGAAACACAAAATTATTTTTGGTTTTATGATTTTATTAAATTTTTTTTGTATTTTTTGAAAATTAATTGGAAGAAAAAAAATAAGGATTTCAAAATTTTTAATGAGAATTCCAGGAATCATGCAATGTTAGTCTAAAGCTCCAGTCCAGGAATTAGACATAGCTTACTAGCCAGCCAAGCTTTCAGTGAAAGCTCCGGTCTAAAACACTAGACATGGCCAATGGCCAGCCAAGCTTGAAGATACAAATCAGACATACAACAGCTGATACTTCATTCAACTTGCTTCTGTGCTGATGAGTGGAAGCCTCGGTCCAAAAGAATTAGACATGGCTTTACAGCTAGCCAGGCTTCAACATGTTTCATGAAACTCTAGAATTCATTCTTAAAAATTTAGAATAATTTTCGAAAACAGGGAGAAATTTTTGAAAGATTTTTTTTTTTTTTTGAAAAAAAAAACGAAAAGAAATTTACCTAATCTGAGCAACAAGATGAACCGTCAGTTATCCAAACTCGAACAATCTCCGGCAACGGCGCCAAAAACTTGGTGCGCAGAAATCGTGACGGTTTATTCCTTGGTAACGGTGCTGAAAACTTAATACGCACGTTCATAATCTTAGTTCTTTGTCACAACTTCGCACAACTAACCAGCAAGTGCACTGGGTCGTCCAAGTAATAAACCTTACGTGAGTAAGGGTCGATCCCACGGAGATTGTCAGCTTGAAGCAAGCTATGGTCACCTTGTAAATCTCAGTTAGGAAGATTCATATGGTTATGGATAATTGATAATTAAAATATAATTAAAATATAAAATAGGATAGAGATACTTATGTAATTCATTGGTGAGAATTTCAGATAAGCGTATGGAGATGCTTTTGTTCCTTCTGAATCTCTGCTTTCCTACTGCATTCATCCAATCCTTCATACTCCTTTCCATGGCAAGCTTATGTTGGGCATCACCGTTGTCAATGGCTACATCCCGTTCTCTCAGTGAAAATGGTCCAAAATGCGCTGTCACCGCACGGCTAATCATCTGTTGGTTCTCGATCATACTGGAATAGGATTCAGTAATCCTTTTTCGTCTGTCACTACGCCCAGCACTCGCGAGTTTGAAGCTCGTCACAGCCATCCCTTCCAAGATCCTACTCGGAAACCACAGACAAGGTTTAGACTTTCCGGATCTCAAGAATGGCCGCCAATAATTCTAGCCTATACCACGAAGACTCTGATCTCATGGAATGGAAGGCTCGGTTGTCAGGCGAGGCAACCATGCGTCATGAACCAGGAGGCTAAGAGATACGCACTCAAGCTATTGCAAGTAGAACGGAAGTGGTTGTCAGGCACGCGTTCATAAGTGAGAATGGTGATGAGCGTCACATAATCATCACATTCATCATGTTCTTGTGTACGAATGAATATTTTAGAGAAAAAATAGGCTTGAATCGAATAGAAAAACAATAGTACTTTGCATTAATTCATGAGGGACAGCAGAGCTCCACACCTTAATCTATGGTGTGTAGAAACTCTACCGTTGAAAATACATAAGTGATGAAGGTCCAGGTATGGCCGTGAGGCCAGCCCCCAAACGTGATCAAAGGATCAAAAGATAATCCGAAGATTCAAAGATGATCCCCCCCCCCGATCAAAATACAATAGTAAAAAGTTCTATTTATACTAAACTAGTTACTAGAGTTTACAGAAATGAGTAAATGATGCAGAAATCCACTTCCGGGGCCCACTTGGTGTGTGCTTGGGCTGAGCATTGAGCTTTACACATGTAGAGGTCTTCCTTGGAGTTAAACGCCAGTTTGTAACCTGTTTCTGGCGTTTAACTCTGCTTTGCAACCTGTTTCTGGCGTTTAACTCCATAATAGGGCAGAAAGCTGACGTTGAACGCCATTTTGCATCATCTAAACTCGGGTAAAGTATGGACTATTATATATTTCTGGAAAGCCCTGGATGTCTACTTTCCAACGTAATTGAGAGCGTGCCAATTGGACTCATGTAGCTCCAGAAAATCTACTTTGAGTTCAGGGAGGTCAGAATCCAACAGCATCTGCAGTCCTTCTTCAGCCTCTGAATCTGATTTTTGCTCAAGTCCCTCAATTTCAGCCAGAAAATACCTGAAATCATAGAAAAACACACAAACTTATAGTAAAGTTCAGAAATGTGATTTTTATTTAAAAACTAATAAAAATATATTGAAAACTAATCAAATCATACTAAAAACTATGTAAAAACAATGCCAAAAAGGGTATAAATTATCCGCTCATCAGGATCCTATTTGTAATTTCTCTGTTTGTAATAACTGTGTTTGTTGCATTGGTTCCGATGGTGGTTGGGAGATTCGGAGGAGT
Source organism: Arachis ipaensis (assembly GCF_000816755.2). Taxonomy (NCBI): domain Eukaryota; kingdom Viridiplantae; phylum Streptophyta; class Magnoliopsida; order Fabales; family Fabaceae; genus Arachis; species Arachis ipaensis. Next base: position 122,447,197 of record NC_029785.2, on the reverse strand, counting down.
TGGAACGGGGAGTTTTAGATAGTTCTGAAGACCCTTAGCTAGTTGCCAGTTTTATCTCTATGGTTTAGTTATGCTTTAAGTTTGAATTATCTGTTGGAAGTTCTAGGATTGCCTTCGGCTTTCCTAGGACATTATATTTAGATATGCGGGCACTGTTACCATGCTGAGAACCTCCGGTTCTCACCCATGCGAATTTTGTGGTTTTCAGATGCAGGACAGGCGGTTCCTCGCTGAGGCATGCTGGAAGCTTCTGATGTTGCGAAGATCTAAGCCTTTTGGGTTTATTTTGGTTATTTGTATTTGCTTAGATACTTATTATCTCCACTTATTTTATATATATATATATATATATATATGCTGTATTAGTTCCTCTTAGAGGTGATTTTGGAGACTCGGGTTTTGTAACTCAGTATTTTGGGGTTTTCTTTTGGGTTCTCCTATATATCTATATGTATATACACTTATTCGCTCAGGCCAGTTTATCTTCGCGAGCCGAGTCCTGAGTTTTGTTATATGTACTTTGGAACTCTTGGTAACATAACTTCTTAGCTTGTTCTCTCTTGCGCTGTCTGCTTTATCGTTTCGTGAGTGTTACGTTTTTTTATTTAATGATTTTGTTTTATCCCTTCCTTTAAAAGCTCCTAGTTATAAACCTTCTTCACTATATTATATATTAAATTTTGTTTTTAGAGGTCGTAGCGCCTCGCCACCTCTGTTTTACATCCTAGGTGTAAAGCTCTGTGTGGTAGGGTGTTACATTATGGTATCAGAGCAGTTCGTTCCTGTAGAGCTTGAGGGACGGACTAACTATGCTTCTGAGTATACTTTGAGTCGTGTTTATGTGCTATTTAGGATATCTACCTGATATACATAGCATAAAGTTCATGAGTATGCATTTGGAACTTTGAAGCACTAGACTTGCGATATTGACACTGATCACCTTGATATCACTTGTTTGGTGTGAACAGAAGCCAAATAGCGCCTCGTGGACGCGATCAGAGGCGTAATCAGGGTCGAGGACGGAGAGGTAATGCTGTGACCATACCGGTAGGTACCTTGACTAATTTCATGACCGCGACGGCGAGTGTGGTTGCTGCGATTGGCGCTGTGGCTGCTGCGACTAGCCGAGAAAGGGGTAGGATGGAGTAACAAGTCAGAGTTGGCAACGACCAGGGTGATGGAAATGATGTCCCGAGTATAGTGGCACCAGTGCAAATAGTGAGTCATACGGAGTTAACTAACACGGGTCAAATAGCGGGCGAAAGCTCAAGAAGAACCGAGCTGGCTAGGAGTGACCGTCGAAAACCTTTTGGCAAGAAAGAGGGAAAGAAGACGAAGATTACACCAAGGGGCCAAAGTTTCAAGAGGGTTCGTTATGCCACTTCATGTTCTCAACGCCGGAATAATGACCAAAGGAACGACAACCGTCAGGGTCTGAATTCAGAAGGGCAGATTAGTACTCAACCGGAAGACTTAAAGTGTCGGAGATGCAAATAGTATCATCCAAACAGACCATGCAGGGCCGGACTAGGTGTATGTTACAAGTGCGGTCGCCCTGGGCATATGTCCTGGAATTGTCCACACAGGGAACACCGGGAGGCAGCCAAATCTTATCCTCAAACCCAAGGTAATTGCAAATTAGTAGTTGAATCTTGAACTACCATGCATACAATTGATATGTAACATTCATTCGTGATGCATGACAAGTTTTGATAATCGTGAAGTCCAAGTTGGTGATTAGTCGACGACTATTAGATGTTGATACAAAGCGATATTTAGTTAACTTAGAAGAGAAAACTGTCTGACTAAGTGTTTTCCTATGAGGAGCCCCGGTTATGCCAATGAAGAAGGAAGAGAACGACAGAAAAGATTTATACGAGAGGGATTGCGTCAACGCTTCTTCACAACCCGACTTAGCCTTTCTTTTGAAGACTTACATTGAAAGTTCTACTTCAAATATTTTCTTGAATCTTCAACGAATTATCAGGCAGAAGACTTTCGATAATCAACTTATCATAATTCACTATAGCAACCAGTCGCAATATCAACCTTGTCAAATCATTCATGTACCATGGTGACGACCCAACTTAGCAATCCAAATGTTCCCATAATCATTGCTCAAGCTCATTTCAATACCATAGTTGACTATTCGGTATCACTCTCATTCCTAATCCTTAGTTCACATCTTCATCCACTTATAAAAGCTCTTTCAGCTTTTAGAATTGATTGTTCTTTCAATTTACTCAACACCTCTATGCCTTAACTAATCATTTTAACCACACATTTTAAATACAATCGTGTACTTATTCTCAACTCACATGTAGTCAACTTTCATTGTAATCAATCACGAATTCAACCCTTACAATGTCATCAAACCACCTAGAATCAATCTTATCATAATCAAACATTCTCGCTATCGCCCACAATTCCCAACTTTATCAATTGGTCATACAAAACATCTGTGGATTATTGCAATTATTTCACAAGCTTCTTGGCATTCTTAATAAATTGATCCTCCTTCCAATGCTACCTTTTACTTGTATGAGTCTCATTTTTTTAGAATGAGCCTGAAAATTATCTTGGTATAATCATCTAAATCCTTGAATCTTAGGGGCGTGCTACGAGTGGAGTTGCTCCTTTTTGGCAAACTTGGGTCCTCTTTGACATTAGCTGAGACTTGCTTAATTTTATATGCCTTATTCTCCCTATCACAGTTTTAATTTGAACCCTTTTCTCGAGATGCACCTTGAATTCTTCCCCTTGTGCATTTCGTTATTCACCTGCCACTTTTGTTTAATTACTATACGAGACATCTTTCTGACTTCTCGCGAACACCGTTCGTATTGATCGTTCATCTTTCGAGCTTAATATCTGTTTGAGAATCGATTCGATGTCTAAACTAGTATCACGTAAAACCTCTAGTGGTAATCATCGAGATATTAGACCCTTAGAGCAAGACTCTTAAACGCGGGAGATGAAGTGTGTATGCATGCGATATCAAGAGGAGCTTTGGAGCCTTAATTCTTGCCAACCGTATTACCCAAAGCTACATTGACACGCTAGAGTGCACCGTGTGCGTGAAGGCCTGAAGGCGAAGGAACCTTTTGAATCTTGAGAGGAAGATTAATCTCGGTACTGATACTCATGACACTTGAACCTAATAAATCATTTGAAACCGCTGTGGTGCAATATCGAAGGGGTTTGGATGCACGTGGAGGCAACATCGTAAAGTGGTAATAAGCGTCCTCAATAAGAAGACTCTGAGTGTTGTTGGAGAACGATTAAGGAGAAGGAAACGTTAAGTAAGTTTGTAGTCTAAAGCTGGGTGTCGAGGCAGCAGCTAGAGGTATCAGACTGAATCGGTTACGAACTTTAAGGAGTTGTAAGGCCGAGAGTTCGAAAAGTGCAGTAAGAGAATAAAGAACTACCAAGAATGTTGAAGCGAGTGGAACAAGGGAATCAAGCGTCTTAGGTTCTGAACTAATAGCCGAAAACGAAGAGAAAAGATTAAGCAAAAATCGAGTTAAGGTTCTAACTGCGCAAGCCGACCTAAAAGTTATGCAGACTAACGGAGTGAGCCTAAAGAGAGTTTAAAAGAGGAAGCTGTGAATTATTGGGGACTACTTCAGGGACCGGTAAGAGAAGAGCGATCCACCTAAAGGAGTTTATTTCAAGGATGATGGGCCGTCTGAGGTGCTATAACAATTTGAACCAGTCCAATTTAAAAAGGATATGAAGTTTCAAGTGACCCCAATCAGGATTGACGACGTGAACGTAAGGAACTCTGAGGAAAAGAAGTCTTATTAGAGAGGTGACTTGGAAATCAAGTCAGGATAGAGAAGCACACTGAAGAACTTGAATTAGAAATGGGGACAGACTACCCTCACCTATTTACAGGGAGCTGAATTCGAATTTTGTGGGCAAAATTTTCATTTAGGTGGATAGAATGTAAAATCCGGTTAATTAATGACTAATTAACCCACAAATAAAAATTTATTCTAGAGAATTAAAAATGTGATTTTTATGGTTAAATATAATAGAGAAAATCAAAACGAGATTTTCGACACTAATTTTAAAGAAATCGGCCCAAGATTGGGCCGAACGGGCCAAACCGGACCAACCGGACCCATGTTAGGCCTAAGGCCCAGCCAAGCTTCATTTAAAAGAGAAGCTCAGCACTCTCTCTCCTCTCATATAACACCAACACGCTGAGAGAGGAAAGGAAGAACAAGAAACACTTTTCCAAATTTCACTTCAATCTTCAATTGATCATAACTTTTGATCCGGAGTTCCGATTGATGAGCCGTTTGTGGCCATACGTCGGACTCGTCAAGATCTTCAATTCTATCTAAATAAAACTGTAAGTAAATCGCATTTTCCTAGCTCCATTTCTGCTGGTATGTTCATTTCGGGTTTAAGGTTTGAGGAACTCAATTCCTTGATGATTTTCATGTTTTAGGGGTTCACTAGACTTGATTCCTTGTAGGCATTGCTCAAGGATCAGTGGTTAAAGGTAAGAAAGTTCTAAACCTTTGTGGTTGTCCAATTTCATGTGCCCTAGTGTTAAAATTGTTCAATTGTATGAACTAGTTGAGTTTATGTTGAATTAGAGTTCAAATTGTCAAATTGGAGCTTGATTGGAGTCTTGGAAAGGCTTGGAGTGGACTTTTAGTGCTGGAAGATCCATTTGAAAGGTATTGGAGCCTTGAAGGTTTGAGGAAAGTGAATATTGGAGGTGTTCCGGGTTGAGCGGGGAATCGGCCAAGGTATGGTTTTAGTTTTCTGTATCTAAAATGTAATATGGTGTGAAAACTTAGGCTAGTGACCCATAGGATAGGAATGAAAATTGTGATGATGATTGATTGGTTGTTGGAATTGTGGCATGATTATGTGGATATTAGTTTTTGGAGGCTTGATGAGATGTTGTATGCAAGATATGTATGCCTTGGTGTGTATGTTTGATAGTTAGTGAAATAGAGTTATTTTTGGTATTATGTTGATAGTGGAATTGATGATGAAGTTGTCATAAGAGATTGATAAAGTGTTTTGTATATTGTGGAAATTCAAGATATTGAATGTGGTTGAAATTTGAATGTTGAATGTGTGTTGAGATTGAATTATTGAGTTGTGATTGATGAAGGATGAGGATTTGGTAGGTTGTGGATTGGATTGGGAAGTTGGAATATGATTGATGTTGGAATGGTTGAGTTTTGGTTGATTTTGAATGAGATTTGGAAGTGTATGTTTTGAAACTTGGGAGTTTATAAGTTTTGGTAAAAATAGAACTTTGATGAACTTCAATGGATCATATCTTGAGCTATTATTTTCGGAATTTGATGATTTTTATATTAATTGAAAGATAATTTCATAAGCTTTAAAATGGTTAAAATTTGGGTGAAATTTGAATTTTGTGGAAGGAGATATGATCGTTGGAAGTTTGGGTCAAAGTTCTGAATTCTGCAAATTCTGCAGAATTTGTGAGTTCTGGGTTGTGTGCGCACGCACAGCCCTGTGCGCGCGCACATCCCGTGGAATCTTGAGGCCTGTGCGCACGCAAAGCACCGTGCATACGCACAAGTGGAAATGAGGCTGCTGCTGGGAGCCCCAGCACGCTCTGTGCGCGTACATGGCCAAGGGAGTTTTGCGAGCTGTGCGTAAGTGTTTACGCACATGTTGGGATTGGCACGCTGGTGGTGGCGCTAGCACACATTGTGCACACGCCCCACCATGAAGATTTTGCTTTCTGTGCATACGCACACTTTTAAAAATACTTCTGGACATGCGCACGCACACCCCTGTGCGTACGCACGCAACCCAGTTCTTTTCTAAAACTTTTGTTTTCAAGTCTTTCACATTCCCAACAAGCTTGTAACCTTACGAGGTGTTATTTCACACTTATAAACCCCCAATCTCATCCCTTAGATCTTGAATTGATATAGAATGCCTAGTGATTGAGAGGAAGCTAGGGAAGAGGGTAACTTGTGGATGAAGAAAGGGGATACAGTGAGAAGTCATGATTGATGATGAGGTTATGAGTTGTTGAGGAGGATGGTGGAATGCCTGAGTATATAGAACGAGCCGAAGGGCTGTGTATAAGATATGAGCCGAATGGCGGTGTATGTGATATGAGCCGGATGGCTATGTGTGATTATGGTTTATGGCTGATTATGAATTTTGATTTTAAGCCGGATGGCTGTGATAAATTGTAAATTATGGCTGGAAATGAAAATGTGAATGTGAATGATTATTGTATCTTGAGTTCTCTTTCTCGAAAGTACGACCACAGAGAGATGGTGGAAGGTGAGGATCCCCTTCCTTGTTCCTCCTGGTATTGTAAAATCGCCTCCAGCGAGATGGTGAGAGGTTAGGATCCCCTCCTCGATTCCTCTTGGGCATATGAGAACTTACCTCCTGGGTAAATGCAAGGGTTGTGGTTTCGCCCCACTTACTCCAGGTTAGTTAGTATAGAGACTCCCCGGGTGGACACAAAGGTTGTGGTTCTGTCCCATTTGCCCCGGGTTATGATTAGTGATGATATGGTTATAAGAAATGATTATGGAATGTGTATGGATGGAGGTGAAATGATTATCTGAGATAAGAGTTTTCCTGGGTAAAAGCAGTGACTAGCCACCACGTGCTCCAGGTGGAGACTAGATACTCTGCTGACCCTATGTCGTAAGTGTGGCCGGACACTGTGAAAGGTTTGGATGAGCTCGCCCCCGTGATAAACACCAAGAGTGGGTGTTGTATTATGATTATGATTATAAATATGAATATGTTATGATTGAGTATTACTCGAGTTGGGGATGCACGACAGAGGGACCGTCCAATGGTTAGCTACCAGAACTTGTCGGGTTGGCTCTATAACCGACAGATGAGACTCATCAGCCACTAGGACAGGCATGCATCATATGCATCTACATGTCTTGTTTGGATTGCCTAAGTGATTGCATATTAAATGCTACTTGATTATTTGCTATATTTGGATCCTATTTGTAATTTCTCTGTTTGTAATAACTGTGTTTGTTGCATTGGTTTTGATGGTGGTTAGGAGATTCGGAGGAGTTGGAACGGAGACTTTTAGATAGTTCTGAAGACCCTTAGCTAGTTGCTAGTTTTATCTCTATGGTTTAGTTATGCTTTAAGTTTGAATTATCTATTGGAAGTTCTAGGATTGCCTTCGGCTTTCCCAGGACATTATATGTTAGATATGCGGGCACTGTTACCATGCTGAGAACCTCTGGTTCTCACCCATGCGGATTTTGTGGTTTTCAGATGCAGGACAGGCGGTTCCTCACTGAGGCATGCTGGAAGCTTTTGATGTTGCGAAGATCTAAATCTTTTGGGTTTATTTTGGTTATTTGTATTTGTTTAGATACTTATTATCTCCACTTATTATATATATGCTGTATTAGTTCCTCTTAGAGGTGATTTTGGAGACTCGGATTTTGTAACTCTGTATTTTGGGGTTTTCTTTTGGGTTCTCCTATATATCTATATGTATATACACTTATTTGCTCGGGCCGGTTTATCTTCGCGAGCCGAGTCCTGAGTTTTGTTATATGTACTTTGAAACTCTTGGTAACATAACTTATTAGCTTGTTCTCTCTTGCGCTGTCTGCTTTATCGTTTCGTGAGTGTTACGTTTTTTTTTTTTATTTAACGATTTTGTTTTATCCCTTCCTTTAAAGGCTCCTAGTTATAAACCTTCTTTACTATATTATATATTAAATTTTTGTTTTTAGAGGTCGTAGCGCCTCACCACCTCTGTTTTACATCCTAGGTATAAAGCTCTGTGTGGTAGGGTGTTACATGTAAAACACATCAATTTCCAATAACAATGCAAAGCATAGTCATCTCTTCAATATTAAAATTAAAAGGGTTAATGTTCAAATTCGTCCCTGTAAGATAACGCGATCTTAATTTTCGTCCCCGAATGATTTTTTTAATCAAATTAGTCCCTGAAAGATAAACTGTTAGTCAAATTAGTCCTTCCGTCAATTGGATGATGACGTGTCACGTTAAGTGCCACGTGGCATGATGACGTGACATGCCATGTGGCAGGTCAGTAACACGTGGCATGCCACGTAACAGGTCAGTGACACGTAGCATACCACGTGTCACTTGACATATAAAAAAGTTTTTTATTAGTCAAAATAGTCCTTGAAAGTTCAAAAGTAAGTCATTTTCATCCCTCAAATTTTAAAAATTAGTCAAACTAGTCCTTATATAATTTTTTTATAATATTAAATTTATAATATTTTTTATACTACTAATTTTAATATTATTTTTTAAACCTTAATAAATAAAATTCTCTTTACATAAAATAATAAAAATAATTAAATTATTATAAAATTATTTGTATTTTAAAATTTTATATTTTTAAATTATAATTTTTTATAGTGAAATTTTTTTATTTAAACGAGTTTATCAAATTATTGTTGATTATATATTTAAAAATTTATATTTTAAATC
>NC_029785.2:122429742-122434312 GCF_000816755.2 Arachis ipaensis | reverse complement strand
GAGTTTATCAAATTATTGTTGATTATATATTTAAAAATTTAATATTTTAAATTTTACTAAATAATATAGTAATTATTTTAAATTTTAAATCTTTTAAATTTTTTAAAATTATAACTTTTATTATTATTTAGTTTATATAGTAAAACTCAATAATTGAAAAACTGGTTTATGGAATCACTTTTTGAATCTTAATATTCTAATATAATTTTTTAAATATTTCATTTAAAACAAAAAGAATTTTATTTTAATATGAAGCATATCTATTTATATAATGTATTAGTGCGGAGTAGCATGTGTTATGTATAGGTATAATATTTCCTATTTCATTTTATCTCATTGATTTGTGAAATTAAAAGAAAAATTATATAATCTATCTCAAACATATGAAACACACAAAAATTTATTATGATGTTTGCACGTATTACGCTTAAGAAGCAATTCGTTTACAATAATGATAATAATTAACCAACAAATTTTCAATATTTTGTAAAGTTTAGAATTGAAGCATGTGGATCTTCTTGAATTTTGACTCTAAGTATCACTACCATTACATCCTATATATAAGTAATATCGTAATGGAAAAAAAAAAGATGTAGTAAAAAAAAATAGTGGTATAACTTTGTTTAGATTAACATACATAAATTTTGATTTTGAGCATATGACTTTGTTTAGGTTAATAAATACATACATTTCAATTTTGAGTGTATATATATATATATTCCAACAAAATGTAGTAATGTAAGAAAAATGTTTTAGAATAGAAAAGAATAAGAGAGATTTTGAGAAGAATTAAAGGAGAGAGATAATTTTATGAAGAAAAAATAAAAAAAATATATAAGGACTAGTTTGACTAATTTTTAAAATTTGAGGGATGAAAATGATTTATGTCTAGACTTTCAAGGACTATTTTGACTAATAAAAAACTTTTTTATATGTCAAGTGACATGTGGCATGCCACGTGGCACTTAACGTGACACGTCATCATCCAATTGACGGAAGGACTAATTTGACTAACAGTTTATCTTTCAGGGACTAATTTGATTAAAAAAATCATTCGAGGACGAAAATGAAAATCGCGTGATCTTTTAGGGACGAATTTGAACATTAGCCCAAAATTAAAATATATCTTTTGTAAAGTAAATAATAATTAATTGCTAATAATTAATAATGACATTTTTTAATAGTTTATGAAAAATATTAAAACTTGTAACTTTACGTAAACGTAGATTTATAAAATTACATATGTGTTCAAAGGGACAAAAAAATCAAATAAAAAATTGAAGTGTTTAAAAATTTGACAAACCAAATTCCACAGTAGTCCAAAGTCTCAGAAATACTCCTTGGATGCCTTTGAAACAATGGTTGGGGGCCTTGGGGGTACCCTCATTTTTATTAATCTCACAAAGTTATTTTCACATTTTCCTACGCATCAACATAGCATTTCTTGCGATAGAAATTGACATCCATCTTTTTAAGTGTGGACACTTCCCCTTTAAATTTCATTGTCAAGTGTACAAGAACTTTGAACTGAATTTTCCAGGCGCAGCTAGAATTATTGCCAAACAGTTATCATTTATTTATTTATTTCACCCACCGTTGGCAATTGCCTAACTTGCTTAGCCGAAAAGTGATAATCCTCCATTAGAAATTGACAAAGACCAAAAAAGACTCTGTTTGGAATATGACCCAAAATAAGATTGCAATTTGCATAGTCCACTCATATTCTTCCAATTGTTGGCAACGGTGAATCGCTAAAAATAGACTAACTAGTTAGCCATGTTTCTTTTTCAATAATTAATAAATATGAATTCATGTGAAAATTATAACTAAATAATTTAACATGTATTTTAAAATATGCTCATAATATAAATCATCCGAGATAATAGAATAGAAGGACTTTTGTTACATCGGTAAGATTTTAACAACACCTATTTATCTATTTATATTATATAAAAACTAATACTAATATAAGAAGTTAATAACTTAACTTTTTTTCATATTTTTATTACATAATTGTATAAATGTCTATTTTTTTACGCATTATCGTCCAATTTTATTTTCTATATATTTTTTAAAAAACCGTTACAATTACATTTTTTTTTTACTAATTATAATCACTAACTCTTACTCATGGTTCTGAAAATCAGACCAGACCGGCCGGTCGAACCGGTTTAACCAGGAACCGACAATAAAATGGTTCGGTCCGCTACTTATAACCGCTAGAGATAGAACCGCTTGAAAACCGTCGAACCGCTCGAAGGTTAGTGGCTTCGCCTCCACTTCTTTCTTTTAATTTCTGAATGTTCGGTCTTCGTTTGAAGTCTGAAGTTTTGAAATTGTTGTTCAATTTTTGTTCCATTTTTCTTGTAATGTTTTGTAATTGCCTGTTGTCGATGGATCTGTCTTGTATTTGCTGGTTGGTGATGGCTGTAAAAAATTTTTTTAAATTTACTGATGGCTCGATGGTTCTGTTAGTCTATTTTAGTGTTTTACTGTTTTGTAATTGCTGGATAGTGATGGCTCTGAAATTTTTGTTCAAATTTACTGATGGCTCTGTTTTGTAATTACTAGTTGCTGATGGCTCTTAATTTTTTTGTTCAAATTCATTGATTGCTTTGTTTTGTAATTGTTGGTTTTGCTGGATGAAGGTTTAGGGTTTTAGAATGTTTTATAATGTACTAATGTTTGTAATTGCTGGATTTGTTTGTAATTGTTGGGTGAAGGTTTAGTATTTTGTGATTATTGCATTGGTTAATGTTTTGGTTTGTTTTGTAATTGTTGTTAGCTGGTTGCTTGTTGCTAGCTCTGTTTTGTAATTTTGCTCTGATTACTGGTCTGTTTCATAATGTACCAATGTTAGTGTAATTGCTGTTTTCTAATCGTTGTTAGCTGGTTGCTTGTTGCTGGATCTGTTTTGTAATTTTGCTCTGGTTACTTGATTAAGTTAGTTTGTGTTTGAAATAATAACCCGTAATACAAAAATTTATGACATAGCTCTTGAAAATAGTTTTTCCCCCTAAAATCTCTTAGGGTGTTCAAACTAAGCTAGTGTATATATAATTGTAGATGATCTCATAATAACTGTTGAACCAATTTAATCATAGTCTCAGTGAAACCACTACTGGAGACCCTGCTTATGCTGTGTTGACTTTTAGTCTAAAGGAGATGGTAATTCATTGGTAGGGTTTGTCCATTTTGGCCTTAAGCTTAATTTGGTGCTGAAGTGATGGCTTTCTTTGTGTTTGTTGTCTCCTTCGATTTATTGCAGGTATCAACGGATAAAATAAAAAGAAAAACCTGCTCCATGGAAAATTACTCCAATAATTGTATCTAATCATGTATCTTGTATTGAACCTATTTTCTACTTTTATGAATTATTTTCCACCATTGTGGCATCTGAGTCTCATGACTCCATACCTTGTATTGAACCTATAAGCAAAATTTTAATGTGCTGACTGCAATCATTTTGTGTCAATACTAAGATGCTTATGGTGTTAAATGTTTGAGAATTTTAATAGTGCTCTTTACTCTCAACATGAACAATTATGAATGTAAATGGGAACTATGCCAAAATCAAATTACAATATTTCTCGCTTGGGCCAATTAATGATTACTATTCTATATTGGGAAATTTGTGTTATAGAGTGTTGACCTGTTTGAAAGTTCACTTTATTTTTCCGATTCAATTCAGGAATTCAGCTGGTAATGTAGCAAGTGGCTGCTAGTATTCCACAGCATCAGATCTCTTTACATTTCATTGTTACTAATCTTATTTTAAAATTTATATTAGATTATAATTATATTTTAGAATGTTTATTTATAATTTATTTATTATTCTATTCTAAAACGGTTTTTCTAGTTGAACTACCGGTTGGACCAGTTAGACCAATGAACCAATAAACCAATAACTAAAACGATTTGATAATCGGTCCGATTTTCAGAACCTTGCTCTTACTAATTACTATTAATTACAAATAATATATTCTCTCTCATTTATTCATTCTCAAATTATGACTACCAATTTTTTTCTTTTTTTATTTTCACTTCTACTCATATTTATTATATAAATTAGCATTTATTATATATATATTTTTTTCTTCTCCTATATAATTTCATACCTCTCTTTTTTCTCTCTATTCTTATTAATATTTGACACAATTATTTTTATAATCAAAATTATTTTTCTTATTTTGCTAAACAATGAACTACTTTTTATATTAGAAGATGAATTTTCTAGAATACTAAAATATATGTTTTTATAATTTTTGTTTTGTTTTGGCTTAATTATGTTCATTGGTTATATATTATATTTGTCATCTATATATATAATCACTTTTATCGTATCAATAATTTAAATTTTTAATATTATTTAACTATAATAACGATGTTAAAAATATATGGTGTCGTAATTCATGAAAAAATAAAACTAGAAAATTTAATATTAGTTTCAGTTAGTGAAATATTATATATGCATTAATAGTCTTACTTCATTCAGATTATCTAAATATATCCTAAAATGACAAAAAATAATAAATAAAAGTGACTACTTTAAAAGAACGAAAATAAACGA
>NC_029785.2:122429243-122429543 GCF_000816755.2 Arachis ipaensis | reverse complement strand
ATATTTTTTAATCACATAATTATTAAATTTTATATTAATTTATATATCCATCTAAATTTCACGTAACGCTGATTCTAAATCTAGTGTATACAGTGTTGTGTGTGATTTGATGATTTTATATTTAGTCTATTAACACCATCACTCTAAAGAAATGTAAGTGTAAATTATTAAGATCATGTTTGAAAAAATGCTAAACAAACTTAATTTTTGAAAAAAAATATATATTTGAGTGAAAAAGTAGAAATAGCTTATAAGCAAAATTACTAATTTTAAACTTAAAAATTATTTATAAGCTGAAGT
>NC_029785.2:122426925-122429204 GCF_000816755.2 Arachis ipaensis | reverse complement strand
TTTGAAAATTTATTATTATAAAAAAAGTTTTATTATTTATCAATTTGACTTTAGATATTAAATAATATAAACAATTACTTTGAACCTATTTTGTAATTTGTTCGGTTGCTCGTCAGAATGATGGGTCGAATGGGTGTCAAGTGGTGAGCAACGGGTTGGGATGAGGGGGTGTTTGGACCTGAGCGCGAGCTCTAGGAGGAGGGGTGGTGTCCTGATTGTCGGTGAATCGGCAGGTGGGGCCACCTGTAAGGACACTCTGATGCTAAAGTAAGCGTCAATACGATAAGCCGGTTAATTAGGGTAAAAGTGACGTACCTCTGGTGAGGGGTAGGTCCTTCCCCATTTATACCTTGAACTCGGGTAGGCCCTTTGCCTTGGGTCCGTCCGTCTGGAAATTTCTGCCAGCTGTCCAGGTCTTCATTAGGGAGTGAGTTGACATGCGAGTCACCTTGGTGTACGAGTCAAGGACCCATCGGGTCGGTCGTCCATAGGATGGACCCCCGGCCCTTATTGGGCTGGGGCGGAACAGTTCCCCCAGCGTGGCAAGCCGTGAGGCTCACAGTTGGCACGTTCGAGTTAATCGTGTCTTCTCGGGTCATGGTTCTCCTCTGCTCGGGGATCCGTTGACGAGATCCACGCCTTTAGTGCTCGTGAGCTGCCCCCAACTGTTGCTTGAGGCGTCATTTTGATATCTGTGCCGAAAGCATTAAATGCTCTTTATGACTGATTTGAAAGAGAAGAGAAAAGTCTGTTTTACCCTTGCCTTTTCGCGCTCCCTGGTGCGGAATTTAAAGTCCATAAACTAACTGGCAAGTGCATCGGGTCGTACCAAGCAATACCTCAGGTGAGCGAGGGTCGATCCCACGAGGATTGATGGATCAAGCAACAATGATTGAGTGATTTACTTAGTCAGATAAACAGAAAATGATGTTTGAGAGTTCACTAGCATTAAACAGTAAATTCAGAGAATTAAAGGCAAACAGTAAATTGATGTGAAGAATGTATGAGAAAACAGTTAAGGTTTCAGAGTTGTTTATCTTCCAGATTTCTATTTCTTACCAACTATTTTAATCATGCAAGATTCAATTCTTAGCAATTTAGTCTCCTCTAATTTAGTTAACCGCCAATTCTTTGGTCACTTAATTTCAATTAGAAGGTGAAGTTCAGTTCTAGTTTATTAGCCACAGAAACCCTAATTATCCAAATATAAGAGGATTATATGTCACGTATCCCGTTAAGTCCAGATAAATTAGTGGTTTAGGAGAAATTATTTTCAAGTTGTTATTCAAGTAAATTGTTTTTCAAGGTTTACAAGAACTCAATTAGAATAAGGGTTATTCTTTCGATCTACCCAAATTCTTAAGATGAAGAACGAAAACAACTTTTTGAAATTGAAATCAATACATTAATTAAAATAGAAGAATAATAGTATCAATCCATACAATAAATAGAGCTCCTAACCTTAACAGTGGAGGTTTAGTTGCTCATGGCTCAGAGAAAAACTAGGATTCAGAAATATTGTAAACTGTAGAATGAGGTGCATAAAAGAGAAGAGAGTCCGAAAGGCTAAATCTTTTTCTTTTTATATCTAATCCTAATTAATGTAAAATATATTTTCTAAAACTAAATAATATATTTTCCTATTCACAAATNGTGCTGGCTCGTGCATTGGGTGTGGGGACCACCAAGTTCACTAAGGTTGGCGCCAAACTTGGGTTGGGCCAAGTTTGGCGCCACTTTAACCACATGCAATACTCACTTTTTCTTTATCTTGGCGCCAAACTTGGAGAATCCCAAGTTTGGCGCCACCAAGACAGCATGAAATTGGAGTTTTGACGTTCGTGTTGCCAAACTTGGAGAATCCCGAGTTTGGCGCCACCAAGGCAGTGATTCCAGAAGAAAAGTATAAACTATTATATCTCGTTGGAAAGTTATAGAAGTTAGCATTCCAATGCCGTTGGAACCGTGTCAATTGAATCTCTGTAACTCATGTTATGTTCATTGGAGTACAAGGAGGTTAGGGTTGACAATATCATCCACTTTCTTCCTTTTCTTCTACACGAACTCTGTCAAATCCGTCCGAATGCTACCTGAAATAAATCAAATTGCACACGACTCAAAGTAGCATTTGTAGTGGCTCAAAAATACTTAAATCTTGATTAAACTTAGCAAATTCGAATGTAAATTCACTAGGAAAAGATAGGAAAGATGCTCACGCATCACTCCCTCTCGATGGTTACCATCCCAATATCCATATCTTCCTCATATCTCTTTCTACT
>NC_029785.2:122423137-122426896 GCF_000816755.2 Arachis ipaensis | reverse complement strand
AAGCACTGATTTGCCTTCTACCTGCTGCGCATTTCGCTCTACTTTCTTTTGATCCAACATTTCTTTCCACTTCTTTACTGGTACGCGAACCTCTGGCACTCATTTTGTTTATTTCAATGCTTTTTGTTGTCGTCCGTTGTTGTGTGTTGTATTTGCTGCATTTTGTTTCTATTTGACTTCTGCTTTGCCTGAATTGGACTCGCCACTTTTAGTTAGTTCTTAGGGGGGTACCATATGTGTTTTCTTTCCTGGATTTAGGCCCTGAACTAATGCAAAATAGCATAGAGTAGTGATATAGTAGAACATAGTTCCATTTTTCAATTCCTCCAAGTTTCTGACTTCCCGTGTTGACTTAAGTGGTGCCCCTACTGTAGGCATGACACAGCAACTCGCAGCACAAAACCCTGTAGATCATTATGCTTGGGTTACCACCGACATGACGAGCACATCCTCTAAGATAACCCAGGAGGAATTACAAGAATTCCGTAATTCCGGGGCATTGTGTGGCAGTGGACCAGAGGACCTTGAACTACAATGTGTTCGTCCCGGGAGCCGAGAAACGCATTTGTCAATTAAACTTGTTGTCTCCCCGGGTTTCTGACTAGATGTGGGTATACAATCCCATGTTTTCACCAAATTGGGAATTCGTCTCCCCTTCTCACCTTTCGTCATGGCCCTTTTAAACCGATCTGACGTCTCCCTGTCACAACTTCACCCAAACAGCTGGGCTGACATTCACTACTTTGAGATGGTATGTGAATACCGAGAGCTCTCAACCTCCGTCAATGTTTTCTTTTATTTCTTTTTACTCACAAACCCCTCCCGGGAAGGAAAGCACAAAATGGGATACCTCTCCTTTCGAGATGTACAAAACCGACGGATTTTTGGCCTCTTCAAAGATTATTCCATGGCTTCAAAGAAACCTATTTTAAAGTGAGGCCGGCTCAGGGCCGCTATCCTTTCTGGCTCACCCTTGAGGGTGAAAGGCAAATACTGACCTATTGGAGTTTTGGCACTGGCCCTAATTACTTGATCAAGATTACCTATGAGGGGCTAGGTCGGGAGAACCAACAAATCACTGACATTTTATTAGCAATTTTTGGTTCAAAGAATCTTAATCCTCACTTGTTAATAGGCGACCGAGAATCTGGTCGTGAGTGTGTAGGTAAGATTTTCAGTCTTCTGGGCTTCTGGGCTTTTGGGCTTCTGGGCCAGAGCTTTCCCCCCAATGTGGTGGCCGCAACATCCTTCATGGACTTCACTTAGGATGTAGTTCATCTAGTCGGGGCGTAGGCACTTCAGTAGGGGCTGATTAAGTCTTCTCTTGTATAGCTACCCCTGTATTACTGCATACTTAGTAGCCTCTCTTCTTATTGCTTTGGCCTCCTTTTCATTTTTAGGGAGTGTTCCTTCTTTGAGAAAAATATTGGATCGGGCTGATCCAAGAGGAGAGGTCCAGAATTTGGGTCAAACAAAGGGTCACCGATGGCTCCTTCACCAAGTCTTGGATAAGAGATCGATTTTCTACTCCGGATTTGTGCTCATTGGTTTTGACAAAAGGTCTGCGCTGGCATTTCTTTTCCTAGGCACATGTTGGACCACTACCTCCTCAAAATCCTTACACAGCTGCTTTGCATTTTCCAAATACTTTTGCGACAGTGGGTCCCTGGCTTGATAGGTCCCGTTCACTTGTGAAGTCACGACCTGAGAGTCATTGTTGATCTCGAGCTTTGTTACTCTGACCTCCTTGGCCAAAGTTAAGCCGCCTATCAGGGCCTCATACTCTACTTGATTGTTTAAAATCGGGTATTCAAACTTGATAGATTGCTCATAAGTCATTCCTTCGGAGCTTTCTAAAATGATCCTAGCTCCTCTGAATGCTTGGTTAGATGCTCCGTCAATATGGAGTTTCCACCGTGTGTCTGGGTCCTCGGGAACATCTCCGATCACTTCAACCAAGAAATCAACCAACGCTTGCACCTTGATTGCATGCCAAGGTTCGTACTAGATGTCATATTGAGACAATTCAATCGTCCAGGGCATCATACGCCCCGCCAGGTCAGGTTTTTGTAGGATCTGCCAAATTGCCTAGTCAGTTTTCAGGGTAATCGAGTGCCCTTGAAAGTATTGTCTTAGCCTTCGAGGGGAGATTAGCAGAGCGTAAGCTAACTTCTCCAGCCTAGTGTATCTTAGCTTTGCCTCCTGGAGTACCTTGCTTATGAAGTGCACGGATTGCTGGATCTTATCTTCCTTCCGAATCAGAGCGGCCGCCATGGCCTCCTCTGTCACTACAAGATAGAGATATAGGGTTCCCCCTCCTTTGGCTTACTGAGTATTGGTGGTTCTGACAAAATCCTCTTAAAGTGATTAAAAGCTTCTTCACAAGTTGGGGTCCACTCGAAGGCCATCCCCTTTTCATTAGGTTGAAGAAGGATAGCACCTTTGTTGCCAACGCGCCGAGGAACCGTGACAAAGTCGTTAGCCTCCTTGCTAGCTAGCCTTTGAACGTCCTTCACATAACCAGGACTTGTCATTCAGAGAATGGCTTCACACTTATCCGGATTAGCCTCTACTCCTCTCTGTGTGATCATGAATCCTAGGAACTTTCTCGCTTCCATGGCGAACGCGCACTTTAGAGGGGTTCAGCCCCATATTGCATTTCCAAAGTGAGCTGAAAATGGGTGTTGGGTGTCGGGTCAAATGATAGGTCGAATGGGTGTCGGGTGGTGAGCAACGAGTTGAGATGAGGGGATGTCTGGACCTGAGTGCGAGCTCCACGAGGAGAGGTGTTGTCCTGATCGTCGGTGGGTCGGCGGGTGAGGCCACCTGTAAGGACACTCCGATGCTAAAGTAAGCGTCCGTACGATGAGACGGCTAATTAAGGTAAAGGTGACGTACTTCTAGAGAGGAGTAGGTCCCTCCTCATTTATACCTTGAACTCAGGTGGGTCTTTTGCCTTGGGACTGTATGTTTGAAAGCTTCTGCCAGCTATCCAGGTCTTCATTAGGGAGTGAGTTGACGCGCGAGTCACCTTAGTGTATGGGTCGAGGGCCCGCCGGATTAGTAGTCCGTAGGATGAACCCCCAACCCTTATTGAGTTGGGCCGGAACATAATTATATTACTTTATCTTCGTTCTTTTTCAAGTAGTTATTTTTTTATTATTTTATCCTTTTTAGTTATATTTAAATACTATAGTACAAAAAAGACTATTTGATGATATGCAACTCTGTATACCATGTTTCAATAACTAAAAATAACATCTATTTTTCTTTATTTTATTTTTATGAATCTCCACACCTTGCATTTTCAATATTATTATTATTATAACGTAACTTAATGATAATAAAAATATAAATTGTTAAAAAAGAAAAAAAGTGATATATAAATGATAAAGATATATTATAATTAATGAACATGATTAGACAAAAAATTAAATAAAAACTAAAAAAAATTGTTAAGACATCATAAATTTATCACCTAATACATAATAAACCAATTATTTAGCAAAATATGAAAAAGAACAGTGGTCTCTTAATAAATAATTATGCAAAATATTAACAAGAATAGAAAAAAAAGAGTAAAATAGACATAAGATTATATAAGAAATGATAAAAAAAATATGATATGGATATTTTATACACATATAATTTAATAGATAAATTGCATTAAAGTAAAATTACACATATAATTTGTTATTTTATATTAAATAATAGAGAAAAATATGAGTTAAAATAAATATAAATAATATATTTATTTGT
>NC_029785.2:122420251-122423091 GCF_000816755.2 Arachis ipaensis | reverse complement strand
CTGCTGCGTGCAAACTAAATTTATAGTTAGCATGACAAATTTATAAAATTTAAGTGTCATTTACTAACTATATTGAGAAAAATTAGAAATTATCATAATTTATTATTATTAGCCATTATTTAGTTATTAACTCAATTCTTTTAGTTTAATTTACTTAATTTACTAACAAAAATATTAGATGATTATCAAAATTTATTATTTTAAATTTTTAGACCACCAGTTAATCTTCAATATTTAAAAGTAAGTGAGTTCTAACCAACCCTTTTAAACAAAAAGTTTATTACCCTCTATAACATATATTTTATTGTTATTAGAGGAATTTAATTGAGTCGTCATAGTTATTATTCACCATCTTTTTAACTTAAATTTGGATATCAAATTATGCAATTAGAATAAAATAATTTCTACAACTTACAAGAGCTTTTAACAAAATTTCATTGTACAATTTCATCATTTTTTTCAAACTATCCAATCCCTTAATCTTTTCCAGGAAAAAAAATGAAAGGAGAGAATTAAATAATCAAATATTCTTTGGTCACATTTGTATGATTAATAATCCTTTTAATTATTTACTAATATCTGCAAAGTATCATTGAAGCCATAAGTTTCACTGTGAATGAAGAACTCTTGACCCAAAAAAAACTCACTATCTAGAATTTGTTTTTCAGTCGTAATATTTATCCAATTATTTGCGGTTAAAATTTTGTGATTATCTCGCGTGCTAATCTAATTTAAACCCACATTGATCTGTTTGAATTAAAATTTTGTGTAATCAACGCAGAAGTTTTCCGTAGAGTAGATTATTAGTATGTATTGTTTAAGTTGTTAAATGGTTAATCCCCAGCAAAAAATGAAGTCAATAATCATTATGAAAAAGTATAGGTCTAATGAGAAACAATGTGAACAATAGATATGTCGGATGTTCAATTCAATTGGTATGGGATTATTATGTTCATTATTTTTAATTGGATAATTTTTTTTATTCCATTTACTTATAATGACTGGATGTTTAATTCACTAGATGTGCAGATGATTATTTTAATATTAAGGCTTAGGAGGTAATTTGAGAGTGAAATATTTTTTTACTTTATTGGGTCAATTCTAGAGTCTATTGTTCACATTATTTACAAAAATCATTGTCTACCTAACAAAACCCTTTTATTATAGAATTTGGATCCTCTAAATTTTAAATTTTACTTTAGAGGGTTAAGTGTGATCTCTTATCCTTGAATTATTTCTCTCTCATATCTATGAAATAAATAATGAGAGATCACACTTTACCCTCTAAAATAAAATTCAAAATTTAAAAAATTCAAATCATTATAGATAGCTATGTAATTATCTAAACTCTAGTTAAAAAGATGGTTAACATTAAGTATGATAATAATCAAATTTCTCTAATAATCATAAAATATATCATAGAGAGTAACATACCCCTTATTTGAGAGAGATAGTTAAAATTTATTTTAAAAGTACGAGATAAAATATGTTGTTGGATTCTTAAACTAAAAAAATGGAGTTAATAGTTAAGTAATAATCTTTTAACATTTTTTTGAATACAACAACACACCTTATTTTTTTATTTTTTTTTTACTAAAGATAAAGAAATTTGAACTCACGACCTCTTAAATAAGTATAAAAAAAATTATGCCATTTAAGTTATAATTCATTAGTAATAACATATCTTATTTTATACTTTTAAATATTAATAATTAATTCTAAAAATAATAAATTCTAATGATTCTCTAACCTTTCTCAGTTATAATAGAACTATTTTGGTATCTAGCATGTTTTCCACACACATATGCATGTCTCGGTATACGGTAATGCATGACATATTCCATTGCATCATCAGCATCTACCAATCAATAAGCTTAAAAACACGTACATCAGTACATCACCATACTCCTATAAATCTATGGATCGGAATTGGAAACATGATGCACTACTCCACATAACCTTGATTGAGATAGATGGGTGAGGTGGGAGGTGTAGATGAGATAGAGTCTTTGAGAATTGAGTTGGCAGAGATTGGAAGGAGCATAAGGTCCTCATTCAGAAGCCATGCTTCCAGTTTCAGGTCTGCCATCGATGTTGATAACAATGAAGGCCATCATGCATTACAATGGACTCAAATCCAGAGGCTTCCCACTTTTGAGAGGATCACTTCAGCTTTGTTCGATGTCAACAAGCTTGGTGCTCAAGAAAGGCATTTGTTCATCGAGAAGCTTCTTGAGCACATCGAGAATGACAATCTTCGATTGTTGCAGAAACTCAGGAACAGAATTGACAAGTAATTAATCTTTCTTGCTTTCTTTTTTTATTTTGTTTGTTTTTTAAGTCAGCACATTATTATTGAGTTCTATCAGTTTTTTTCTTGCTTGGAGAATGCATGATAACCAAATGAAGACATCAGTGACTTTATCTTTCATATGATTTTGTTTTATATAGCTAGAATTATAACTTCAAATTTGCATAACTAGTTTACAAGAAGGGTATAGCCTAGCTCAGCTATGTTGGAAAATATTTTCTTATAAATATATAGATTATAATAAAAAAGGGGATAGATTTTGTTGTGCTTGACCCTTAACCATTATTAGTCAACTCTCCACTTCTTTTGATTAAAAGTGTTAGTCTCTTAATAATCAGAATTATATGGATGAGTAATGTTTTGTCTATTGATTAATTTTGTTGTAACCTAATAAATCCAATAGTTGACTCATTTGTCACTTGAACATGTGGACCACCTAATTTATAACATTCTATAGAATTTCCTCCTATAAATTTATCCATACATTTAAAATAAAAACATTTAAAAAGGCCAAATTTTAAAAAATCTT